>NW_026556222.1:0-39621 GCF_029017545.1 Prosopis cineraria | reverse complement strand
AAAATTGTCATTTTTTTCTACTATATGTAACTTTTTTTTATTTCAACGATAAAAAAGAAAAAATTATATTAAAATCTTACACAAAAAAATTAATTATTGCAAGGTCCATTGATAAAAAAACTAAACTACATTAATACCAATTGTTAATGTAGTTTAGTTCAATTGTTAATGAATCTTATAGTAGTTAATTTTCTTGCGTGGAATTTAATTATAATTCCCTAAAAAATGCAAAGGATTAAAACTAAAATAAAGTAATTAATTATCTAACTTTTTATATAAAGTGATTAATAAAAAACCATTAATTTTTTTCAAAAATACTTTCTTTATTAAAATATGTAAGGTATTTTTAATTAATTTTATTCTCAAGAAAGTAATTACTAGTCTTTAAATTAACTTTATCTTTCATATATACCCTTATTTAATAGAGCATTTAACCTAAAAAAAAATATAAAGTGGTATATTTAAATGAACACTTTTAAAAAAAGGGGATATAATTATATCTTAAAGATTAAAAATATCTTATATTTTTTAATATCTAACTCTTTAAAATGTTTTATATTTTTGAATGGAGAGAACATAATTTATACATAAAACTGAGGGAGATTATATATTTTAAACATGAAGAACATGAATTAAGATAATTGAAAGTTTAAATGTTTGCATTAATTTTTAAAAAAACATGAAAAGTCACCAATACCAGTATAAGAGGCACGTGAATTTAACTTGATGATGTTAATGTAATAATTAAGAAGGATGGAGGAGGAGGAGGAATGATAGGTATTCATGTTGATCAGGGAGACAGCATATTTGCTTGCCTTTGAAGGCAATAAGAGTCAAAATCAAGAACCATGCCCAGCATGTGGCCTTGGGACTTATGATGCTTCAAGACAAAACAGAACAGTTTTAGATTTTTCAAAGACTCTGACTACATATTTCTCCACTTTGACCTTTTCCCTAAAACCTTAACATCTCTGGCTTGGGACCATTCAGATGTTGGAGATCGGTAGATGTACTGTTTATTATATGAGTGTCATTATAGTAATAATTCCCAAGTCAAACCCCCATAAACAAATTAATCAAGCAGGATTTTGTTACGCTTCTGCCTCCACATTCTATCTTTTTGCTTGTTCTTCACTTTTTTGTTGCTGTGAGGCACAGTCACGGTGTTACTGGTTTGCCAATGGTAAAGCCTAATTTTTATTAAAACAGTGAGAATAAAAGTAACCCTCCCTCCCTCACTCGGTTAAAAATCAAATTCTCAACAAGAAGTCTCATCTCATTAAATGAAAATGGCTATATAATGAATGATATTATTGCCCTCTATTAATAACCAAGCCTTTATGTATAAAGAAAAAAGCCTTTGTGCTTGTACCCGTCTAAGTTTGTTGGGTGTTTTTGGACAATGTATGACAATGTAAGCAGTACTAAATTTATATAATTAACTTTAGAAGCAATGTAAATTCTATTGTTTGATGAAAAATACATCCAATTTTATAAGATTATCTGAAAGCTAAAAAGGTATTGCTTAAATGGTCAAACAAACTAAGCTAAATACTTTCTTTGCTTACATTTTGCAAGCTGGATTCAATATTGGAATGTGAAAAATGAAATTGGAAGCCCCCAACACAAGGAAAATCGCTTGGCAAAGAGTACTATATGCACAAACTTGCTAATCAATGCATAGACTCTTTATGCTAAAGATGAACTCCTTGGAGGAGACATTGCTTTCATAACTGCACAGAACATCATTAATGACCTCAAACTAGAAGCAAGGATGGCCAATTTCAAACACCCAAACATAGGAACATGCATTTCAAATGGTCACTTCCTCAACTTAGTTGGGTTCAACTAGATGTAGATTATTCGATAAACTTTAATAGAGTAGCTACATGGGGAACTAGCTCATGATAATCAAAAAACGGGAATAAAAAGTTTTACCAAATTTCTTGATTGTCAATCTAATACTGTGACAGAATTTTTTAAAAATCTTAAATGACTCAATATTTGTTGAGATGAAAATTATCCCTCTGTTAACATTTTCTGTGACTCAATGGAGGTTATCAACTTAGTCTAGAATGAGCACTGTCATAATCACTCTCTTTAATACTATCAAAAGGATTAGGACCTCATTATGTGCAATTTGATTGTATTCTTCTACCACATTTTTAAAGAGGCAAATTGTTTTTGACTCCAAGAAAGGGAGGCAAAGTGTTATACCGACTAGCTTCCTTGCTAAGTCGAGTATATAATTATAATAATTATAATACTAGGATCTTTAACGGCATATCCAAAGGCCATATGAATCTTTGTTATTTGATTAGACTTAATTTGTTGTTTCTCTGCAGGGTTTTAAACATGGCCTTATAATTAAAAAAAAAAAAACTTTAGGAAGTCAGATTGTATTCCTTGACTTTTAAATCGTGCCTTTTGAAGGGTTCGCATTTGCTATTGAAATTGCAACTGGAACTCAAAGTTGTATTTTTATAAAATACAGTGTCTGCATTTTTAGTTTTTGTTGAACTGATTGAGCAATTTTTAGGGGAAAAATAATTGAGTATCCCCTAAGGCTTTGAATTAATAAAACTGACTGAGCAATTAATTAACTCTCAACTTTATATAATAGATTATAGATATATATTAGCCCAATTCTTAACTCTCATATACGGAAGATCCTCTAAGGCTTTGAATTAATTAAAGGCTAAGTATAACTTTTAGTTTATATATTTTATTCACATTTTTACCTTTGCTCCTTATATATATTTTTTTTGTTTTAGGTTTTACAATGTCTTTTTTTATTATTTTTGCTCCTTATATATATTTTTTTTTGTTTTAGGTTTTACAATGTCTTTTTTTATTATTTTTGATTTTTTTATGAGCAAAGTATAAAAATTTAAAAGAATTTAAAATAATAAAAAATAAAAGTATAAAAACTTAAATACAAACAAAAAACGAGAATAAAGTGTTGAGATTAAAATTACGTTTTTTCTTAATTAAATAATACTCTCTCTACTTCTTTAAAGATTTTTGCACATAAATAAGATCAAGAAATGTGGCTGGGAGAGCCTAGAGTGCAATTCATTCACTTGGGTGATTCTGAAGTTGGGAGGGAGTGAAACGAAAAGTGGCAACATGGATCATTCATTCATAGGATTCGGGTTTGACCCTATGACTATTCACATGCATCACACCCATGTCGTAAAAAAGAAGCCTCCCTCTCTGTGTCTGTCTCTGTCTCTCTCTTTCTCTTTATATTAATGCGTCGCTGCCATGAGAATTGAAGCTTTTATACATGCCTCTCTCTCTCTCCCCTCCCTCCCTCCCTCCCCCCCGCCTCTCTGTTATTTACTTATTTATGCTTTTCTCTGTCACTCTCTCCTTCCCAGCAACACTCACTCCTCACCTCGCTCTCTTCCATTAATGGCTTCTCCGCCCCCAATGTTCCTTCCATTCTCTTCCTCCTTCTCCCGCCTCTAATCCCCCCTCTCTTTCCCTCTCTCTCTCTCTCTCTCTCTCTCTCTCTCCCCTTTTGTAATTTTTCTTTCAATTTTACGCCATTACTATTTCATCCCCTTCTTATCCGTCCTTCTTTCTACCACTCATTACTCCACAACCTCCTCATTCGTCCTACTTCACTGTTACTGTTCTACTTCTGTGTTTTCTTCTTCTTTCATCACGACTTCTTGAAACTGTAAACCGGGGAAAAGTAGAAAGTGAATTTTCTGTTCAAATTTCTTTACTTTGCTCCCCCCCTTCTTTTGTTCATATTCACTGAGATTGGTATTCTTTGTAACTTCTCCCACCTCTTGCTTGTCCTTTCCACCGCCTTCGTGCTTCCTGAAATCTTGTCTCTTTGTTATGTCAAGTTCATGTGCTATGCTTTCTTCTCAACCATTTCTGCCTTCTTGTGTCTGAATATCTCTCTCTCTCGCACTCTCTGAAAATGCAATTCGGCTTTCCTGTTTCTTGTTTTGCTCCAATCCTCGTTATCTCCGCCGACCCGGCGTTCAACGATGATGTATTGGGGTTGATTGTGTTCAAAGAGGGTCTAAAAGACCCAAAGGCGATGCTCTCTAGTTGGAATGAAGATGACGATAGTCCCTGCAACTGGGTCGGAGTCAAATGTGACCCGACGACCCGTAGGGTCTCTGCTTTAGTACTTGACGGGTTTTCTCTTTCAGGGCATATTGATCGAGGGCTTTTGAGATTGCAGTTTCTTCAAGTTCTTTCACTTTCCAGAAACAACTTCACAGGGACCATAATCCCTGATCTTCCTCGTCTCTGGAATTTGCAACTTGTTGATTTGAGCGAGAACAATCTCTCTGGATCAATCCCACAAGAATTTTTCCAACAATGTGGGTCTTTAAGAGCGGTTTCATTTGCCAGAAACAATCTTTTCAGGTAAAATTCCTGATTCTTTAAGCTCTTGCTCTATGTTAGCTACTGTTAACTTCTCCCACAATCAACTTTCTGGAGAATTGCCCTCTGGGATTTGGTATTTGAGGGGATTACAGTCACTTGATCTGTCCAACAATTTGTGGAGGGAGAGGTTCCTGAGGGAATTGAGAGCTTGAATGATTTAAGAGAGTTAAATCTACAGAAGAATCGATTTATTGGTAGGCTTCCGGAGGGTATTGGAGGTTGCTTGCTCTTGAAATCACTTGATTTTAGTGATAATTTTCTCTCTGGGAGACTTCCTGGCTCAATGCAGAAACTCAGTTCATGCACCTCTCTCAGTTTACAGGGAAATTCATTCACTGGAGGCATTCCTGATTGGATTGGAGAGCTGAAAAATCTGGAGATATTGGACCTTTCTGCAAATGCTTTTTCAGATTGGATTCCCAAATCAATAGGAAATCTTGATTCACTGAATAAATTAAATCTCTCGAGGAATCAACTTACAGGAATTTTGCCTGAGTCAATGGGCAACTGTGTTAAGCTTTTGGCTCTTGACATGAGCCACAATCAGTTATCAGGCCGCATTCCTTCATGGATTTTTAAGATGGGTTTAAAAAGTATTTCACTTACGTGGAACAACTTCACGAGCAATAGTTCTTCGCTTTCATCCACATCGACGTCTTATTATGGCCTCCAGGTTTTGGATTTGTCATCCAATGCATTTTCTGGTGGCCTTCCATCTATTATTGGGGGTCTTAGTAGCTTGCAAGTCTTGAATATGTCCCCAATCATATCTCTGGTGCTATTCCAGTGAGTATAGGAGAGCTTAAATCTTTGTTCATTCTTGACCTAAGTGGCAACAAGATTAATGGAAGCATTCCCTCTGAAATAGAAGGGTTGATTTCACTGAGTGAACTGAGACTGCAGAAGAATTTCCTGAGTGGGAGAATTCCGACCCAAATTGACAAGTGCTCATCCCTGACATCTTTGTAAGCTCTCTGCCATAACTTCTGTTATATGTTCTCCTTTCTTTGCTTAGATTATATAAAACTCTGAAATGTAATTGTAACATCATTTGAAGAGTCTAATTTCTGTTTGTTCATTTGAATTGAATGGTGCAGGAATCTTTCTCACAACATGCTCACTGGTTCAATTCCTCCCGCCATTGCGAACCTAGCTAATCTCCAGCACATAGACTTGTCATGGAATGAACTCTCTGGAAGCTTACCAAAGGAGCTGACAAATCTTTCCCACCTTTTCTCCTTTAATGTTTCCTACAACCACCTTCATGGCGAGCTACCAGTGGGTGGCTTCTTCAATACCATCTCTCCCTCATCTGTCTCTGCTAATCCATCGTTATGTGGTTCCATTGTTAATCACTCCTGCCCATCCGTCCATCCCAAACCAATTGTCCTCAACCCAAACTCTTCTGGCTCAAATTCTGGTCCTTCCGCTCAAAACCGTCATCATAAGAAGGTCATTCTCAGTATCTCTGCCCTTATTGCTATTGGAGCTGCTGCTTTTATCACCATTGGTGTGGTGGCTGTTACACTGCTAAATATACATGCACGTCACTCATTGTCACGTTCCGCTGCACCGTTTGCGCTATCTGGTGGTGAAGATTATAGTTGTTCGCCCCAAAATGATCCAAGCTATGGCAAACTTGTAATGTTTACTGGTGATGCTGAATTTTCTGATGGCGCTCATAATCTTCTTAATAAAGACAATGAGATTGGTCGTGGTGGGTTTGGAGTTGTCTATCTATCGTACTATTCTCCGAGATGGGCGTTCTGTTGCAATCAAGAAGCTTACAGTCTCTAGTCTGGTCAAGTCCCAAGAAGACTTTGAGAGGGAAGTGAAAACACTTGGGAAGATGAGGCACCATAATCTTGTGGCACTTGAAGGTTACTACTGGACTTCATCCTTGCAGCTCCTGATATATGAGTACCTGTCCAGAGGAAGCTTACATAAGCTTTTACATGATGAAAATGCGAAAGATATCCTATCATGGCGGCAAAGGTTCAAGATTATTCTTGGCATGGCAAAAGGGCTAGCCCATTTGCACCAAATGAACATAATTCACTACAATCTCAAATCAACAAATGTTCTGATTGACTGCTCTGGTGAGCCAAAAATAGGAGATTTTGGCTTGGTGAGGCTATTGCCAATGCTAGACCATTGTGTCTTGAGCAGCAAAATTCAAAGTGCACTCGGTTACATGGCGCCCGAGTTTGCTTGCCGCACAGTGAAGATAACCGAGAAATGTGATCTATACGGGTTTGGGATCCTGGTTCTGGAGGTAGTAACTGGAAAAAGACCTGTGGAATATATGGAGGATGATGTGGTTGTCCTCTGTGACATGGTAAGAGGCGCATTGGAGGAAGGGAAGGTGGAGCAATGTATTGATGCAAAGCTTCTGGGAAATTTTGCTGCAGAAGAAGCAATTCCTGTGATAAAATTAGGGTTAATCTGTGCATCACAAGTGCCATCAAACCGTCCAGACATGGCTGAAGTAATCAACATATTAGAGTTGATACAGTGCCCTTCAGAAGGACAAGAGGAAATCGAATGAATGTAAGCTGTAGAGTTTGAGAAAACAACACACATGGCAGAAGTACATGGCGAAGAACAATCCAGTTTGCTTGCTTCAAAGCTAAAGCTACATACCACAGGCAAAGAATCTTTAGCAGGATCATCTTCAAGACTTACTTTCTTGTTTGAGATTATGTGTTTGTTTTTTTTTGTCATATTTTTTTCTTCTTTTATTTATTTTGTTCTTCTAAACTTGTTCAGCTCACCGTAAATTACTGGATTTTTCTTCACCAGTTTTTCTAGTCCATACATACCATGGTCTCTTCATCTTACTAAACTGTACTTTCTGAATTGAGTTGCCTTTTTCCTCCTGTTGTATTTGGAAGCAAATGGCTCCTACCAAGTTCTATGATTTAAATTCTCGACATTTAAAAAAAAAAAAAAAAATATATATATATATATAATGCAAAGCATTTGGATTAGAATTAGTGAAGTTAGAGACTTTTAGAATGGTCTTACATTTGAAAAGGTAATGGCAAACTGATAAAATATTGGCTTCATTTCTTATTTCTTAATTTTTTTCCCCTTTTTCCTTTTTCCTTTTCTTACTTGTGAGTGTGAGGTTGGAATGACTGATGCATTCAAATTCAATTGCTTTTCAATGGCATGGGGAAAAAAGAAAGTGATGCTTTTACTTTTCCTTTCTATATGGAAGTAACTGAACTTGAGAAGAGATTTTGAATAAACCAAAAGAAATGGGAAACAAGGCAGGCGCAAGATCAAAATATCAAACTATTGGTCATGATTACAAAATACAAATTATGCAGGAAAAAGGATGGAGAGCAGAAAAAGGAAAAGTTAAAAAGCACTATCTTCCATTATTGATACTTTTAGCTTGAATTTATATTATTTGAGATTTTTGGGATCATTTTCATTGGAAGAAAATGAGAAAAGAAATTGTACAAAATTTTAGTTAAATTAAAACTAAAAAGTAAATTATACGATTTTTAAATTTTTCTAACTACTATATTTTTTTTTTGGAAGAAGGGCGTATTTTTTAAAATGAACTAAAAATACTCCTGCATTGCTTTGGATATGATGTACAAAAATTAGGGAGAATCATTTTAAGGATTTGGCAAGAAATTTAGTTATATTTAAAAAGATAAGTCCATGTTATCTTTTTAATAATATATCTTGTATTGATCTTGTCTGTGAGTGGGTTTTTGGTCAGGTCTTTTGATGTATTTTCTCAAAAACTACAATATGTTTAGTAATTAGATTAACTATATTATTTCATTCAAATTTAAATCACTCAATCACCCAAAGGCCCAAACAAGTGCAAATGCAAAAAGTCAAGTTACGTCATTTGGAAATTACTATTCAGTATTCACAATATAAGCAGCGTTAGTTGACTCCGTACAGAATTCATGTATTTGTGGTGAATAGATGGTAAATTAATATACTTTGGCCCAAAAAAAAAGATGGTAAATTAATATATTAGTAAATTAAATTTCTTTTCAATTACTTTAGTAAATTAAAATTTATTTCAAGGCAATTTTATTCGGTTTGAAATAAATTAAAGGAGGTGTTAATATAATTTTTATAAAAATTCAGATACACACACATAAATATACGACATAAATTAAAGGAGGTGTTAATATATTTTTTTTTTATAAAAATTCAGATATGTATATATGTATGTTTGTATAATTTATTAGATTGAGAATAGCATTACTTAGAATTGGGTCTAGTGAAAGGGACCAATCTCTCATACCATGATGCATAAAGATCCAAACCTCTATTAAGAGAGGTGCAATATTTAGTAGGTATAAAAGTACTTTTTTAAAAAGAAATTAAGAAATGCACCTATCATATTTTCTTGCTAAGTACATGTTCAAATTCTTTTCATGAAAACGCATTTTTACGTCCTAAACATTTTTTAATATTTGATCATATTTCGATCATGATTATTTTTAATAAGAGAACACTTGTAATCCGTGGATAATTTAAAAATAGACAAAAATAAATATAAATGATTTTTTAGAATAAGTGACTCGCTTGATTGATATAAATGAAAGGGATGTCAATTCAATAATTAAAGCTTGGATGCGAAGTAAAATCGGTTTAAATAGATAAAATAAATAAATGGTTGCTTATGAAATAGGGGATCATGTTGGGACATCATAATGAGAATTGATCACAAGAAAGAGTCCCTAAAAGCATAAACAACTCAGAAACTTTATTTGTAAGTGGCAACATTATCCCAAGTTCCCACAAATGTGAACTGTACATCACAAATAAAACACTTAAATATTTTAATACAAAGAAATAACATCAGATACCATGTCTCCTCTTGTTTTTATTTCTTCACTCATTCACATTAATGATGATAATCCCATGTACTTGGATGATTATGTGTCCGCCATGTGTTGTGTTATGTACAAGACACATTGAAACATGCACGCCATGTATTTTTTCTTTTTAAATGTTCAACTAACAGAAAAGTTGCAAGTAATTAATGATGATTATTAAAAAGCAAAAAATGAATGGAATGAATTGAAATATTGAAGTTTGAAGCAGAAGGCAATCAAATGCATTAGCAATAAGATAATAAGGTGCAATGATTCGCCCTGCAATCCCACCTCTCGCGATACTTTGTGGCGACAGAATCATACTTAACCCATAGATTCAATAACCACATGCATACTGGACAATATGATGGGGCATTGCAACTTTTTATGAATTGCTTATTATTATTCATTTTTATTTGTGACTGTATATATTTTAGAGTTTTAACTTTCTATTCGTCATTTTGGATAATGTATGCTATATTTTTACATATTTATTAGGTTGCAATGACTTTAAACGACAACTATAACGAGACAGAGACAGAGAGAGTAAAATTTAGGATTGAATAATGTTGCCTTAAGATGATAAGCCTAGAAGCGTTGAGAGCCTAAATTGATTTTTAATATAATGTTCTCTTTTAAAGTGCAATGTCAATCCTATAATTAATAAATATTAACTTTAACATATATTCTTTCTTCCTTTATATATAAAAAGTTTTTTAAAATTTTTTTATTTCTAAATATAAGACATTATGAGCATATTTTTTAATAATTGGACTATTATACCTTTATTATATTGTAAACAAAAAGATAAATACTCATAAATTTATTTTAAAAAAGAGATTTATTTTTATTTACAATAATTAGAGGTAAAATTGAAATATTATTATACTTTTAAATAGATAATTAACTTTTATTAGTTCATATGATTAGATTAAAAACATCTTATATATAAGGATGGAGGGAATATTTGACTAGAAAATTATAAATTAGTACCACATAAAAAAATTATTACAGATTAAGTTTCCTAAATTATAAATAAACATCAATAGACAAATACCATTTCTTTGAAAAAAATGGCATTTTGTCTCTTGGTATTTTATTATTTTTAATTTAAGAAACCTAATCTATATTAATTTTCTTATATGGTAGTTATTTGTAACTTTTTGTTTAAAT
Organism: Prosopis cineraria; assembly: GCF_029017545.1. Classification (NCBI taxonomy): domain Eukaryota; kingdom Viridiplantae; phylum Streptophyta; class Magnoliopsida; order Fabales; family Fabaceae; genus Prosopis; species Prosopis cineraria. Next base: position 29,170 of record NW_026556222.1, on the reverse strand, counting down.
AACGATCAAAGTTAATATTTATTAATGGTAGAAGTGATATTATACTGTTTTTAAATGTTAAAATAGAATGTTATATTAAAAATGAGTTTAGAATTTTAAACATTTCTAGAGTTATAATATAAGGGCAAAATAGTCATTTAACCCAAAAATTATAATAATGCTTGGTGTATTATATTTTCAGTTTTGTTTTTCAAACTCTTACGACAAAAAATTAAGGAAACTCACTCTTGCTGTTTGGGGAAGACAACATCAGTGTGTGTGTGGGGGAAGCAAATGAAATCTTGGGGTGATTATGCCGTGGCGTGCGCGTGCATCATGTGTGTATGTGACTGAGAGAGAAACAACAGTAGAAGATTGAGTAAAACTGAAAACATACTGAATATGTTTTCAATATATTATTATTATTATTATTATTATTTTGGCAAGCTTTTTCAATACATTGTTATGATTATTAATTTATAATTTACCATGATTCCCTATAGATGTAATAATACGAGGCATAAGCAAAACCCCTTTTCAAGATAATACCATTATAATTAAATTCACTCACCAATTATAATGATACAGCCTTACCTTATCTGATATCTCATCACTTCAGGGACACGACAAAAAAAAAAAAACAGTCACATCATATCAGTCGTCAGATGCATTTCAAAAGAATTATCCCCAGAAAGAACAAGAGAAATTAAAAATAAATTATAAATTTTAATTAATTGCTTATGCATTGATGTAATTACCATATGCAACCAAGACAACGTTTGTTTAGTCGGCACAAGCGTTGCAATATTTGAATTTTAAATTTTACTAATGCCTGGTGTTAATCACAAGGATTAAATATGCAAGTATTTGAAACTTTAAGGGCTAATATGATATGAATTAAAATAAAAGGACTAAATTGTAAATTGGAAGAAACTTTGAATAAATACCAAAAACTTTGGGGTTAACCCAAACAAAATTTATTTTCAGAAATATATAGTAAGTGCAAGGCTATATGTATGCGTATTGTAACACTAATAGTCTCAAGGACAAAATTTTAACAAATTATTTTTACACAATTTTACTTAATTTTCTAACACATAACTTCATAAGGAAATTTGGTGTCATATTTCTATCCAAATGCCCTTAAGATCATGATTGATAGGATGAACCATTTTTTTAAAAGAAAATATACAGAGGTCGGAAAACCAATCATGATTAAGCCTGTAAATGAACGAACAAAGCTTGTAAAAACGAGCCTGTTTTTTATGTGGGTGAACCCAGTTTTCCCCGTGAAAATGTCGCTGGTATATGACCAAATTATAAGGGTGAAATAGAAAATTACTACTCTCTCTGTTAAAAAATATAAAATATTTTTAATCTTTTAAAGTGTAATAATTATTTTTTTAAAAGTACTTCTATTAATGAATGACTTTACATTTATTGTAAAATATTTAATATGAGTAAATATAAAAAAATAGGATTAGCTTAAAAGTAAGTAACTATTTTATTGGGGGGTAAAATTCAATTAAAAATGCCTTATATTTTTAAATGAAAAGAGTAATAAATATTTTATACAAGAAATTAGGGTTTTTTTATAAATAAAATCGAGAGAACCCTTCTTAATGTCTCTTATAATGTTAGGCATAATTAACCATTTAGTATGGTAATTTATCATGGTAAAATAAAATAATAATATTAGGAATGATAAAACTTTTTAATCCTCAAATTTACCTTGATTATTGATTTGGTCCTTTAAATTTAATTTCTATTAATTAGGTGCTTTAAATTTGCCTCATTTCTTGATTGGTCCTTATTGTTTAAAGATAATGTAATACTATTAAAAAAATTAAAATTGGTTCATATGGATGACAAGATATTGATGGCAACCATTATAAATTAAAAGAAGTGTAATTATTTATGTTCATTTGAGAGTTAATCTATTCCTATTTAATTTCCTGTACATGTCAAGTTATTAATGTATTTAACATATTAGATTGATTTGAAAATTAATTTGTGTTTTAAATTAAATGACTGACATTATAATTTTAAAAAAATGTAAGAATCAATAAAAATTAAATTCAAAAAATTAAATCAATAATTGAGAAAAATTTGAGAGACTAAAAATTGCATTATTCTATAATATTATTTGTTAAATAATTAGAGTGGAAGAATTTGGGAATAATAAAATCTTTAGTTCCTCTAGTTTGTTTTAATTATTAATTTAATCCCTCAAGTTTAATTTTTATCACTTTAATCATTTACATTTTTTAAAATTATCATGTCATTTTTTTAAATTTTAAAAATAAATTTTCTCTCGAGTTAATTTAATATATGCAAAGTAATTTAATGACTTAGCATGGAATATAACTAAATGAAAATAAATTAGACATCAAATCAATTTAATTTTTAATAATTTAGCGTGCTGCGTTTCATTCTTTTCTTTTTTAAATTTATGAGTTTTTTCTACCTAAATACATATATTTTTTTATTATTAATCCACGTAGCTGCTGCGATCAACATTTCGTTATTCATCTCAACAAATTTTATGAGTGTTATTTTTATCTAAACAATGAAGATCAAATTAATAAAAAAAATGATAAAGGGGTCCTAAAAAAATTAATTAATTCAAGTTAGGTCTCGAGTGCCAAACTTAAAAAATTTGTAACTCAATTTCTCAATTTTATAATGACATTGTGATAAATTTATAATTTATTTTTAAATTTTAGCATGGTTAAAACAATTTTTTTTTCACTGATTTGAAATATAAGTTACAAATTCGTCGTAATAAAATTGTAAAGTTGAGAGATTGAGTTATAAATTTTTAAAATTTAACAGTTGAGACCTAAATTAAATTACTTGACCCTTTTATGACCTTTCTGTCATTCTCCTAATTAATAATTGATGCAAACTTAAAAGATTAAATTAATAAAAATTAAAATTAAAAAATTAAATTAATAATTATAATAAATTTAAGAAACTAAAATTTTCATTCTCCAATAATTAAACACTTGAGAGTGTTTGGAGCAGGAGCGTCACACACTTGAACAGGGGGTCGAGTTTCAGCACATTTGGTGGCTAATTAAGTTGGTGGCTTCATTAACTACCTCAACCTAAATGTCGCATAACCTGTTCATCTACCTCTTCAAGCCATCAAGTTCCGTTAAGCAGGCAGGCACGCATCGATCTGATGAAAGCAAAACCATGAAACATGATCGATTAGAAGCAACGAGTTGAAGCCCCAGACCCAATGGAGGACAAGGCTGTGGTTGGACGCAAGACATCGTTCGGTGATGAAGAGAGCGATCTCTTGGACCGGTTCGAGAGGATGTGGTTTGAGGCGCACCTGAACCGAGCCATGCTCACTCGGAGCTTCAGCCTCTCTGTCTCTGAACCTGTTACTACGACGCAGCAGCGGCAGCAACAGGGCAAGCAACGACGTCGTACTGCGCATGGGTTCCGCTGTCTTCTCAAGAAGTTCATCAATCCCATTCTTGGCATCAACTTGAACTTGAAGAGCAATGGGTCCAGACGACAAGTTCATCAGCCTCATAAACGACATCCACTCTCTTGGAAGGTTTTCAGCAGATCTCTTCACTTTTGAACAATGTATTTGTTCGTTTGTTCAATCTTTTGCTTGCAGCGACTATGTTGAGTTTGCTCAATTTATCTCAAAGAGTTGATTCCCATCTATTGGAATTTTAGTCAAATCTTTTATTTGAACTTTGAACACATCAAAAATTTAAATTCATTTTTTATCATAATTTTTTATAATTTTATCAATAAACTAGAGATCTAAGGGTGTTTGCAATCCAAAATTCATTTGTTTTTATGTAATATTTTTTAATATTTAAAAAGACATAATATCACTTTATAATTAACGAATATTAACTTTGATAATTGTTACTAAAAAAATTATAAAAAAAAACTTAAAAATTATGAAAAAATATTTAGAAAAATACAAATAAATACTATATCAAAAATTTATATTTTTTTTATTTTATGTAATTTTTGACTTCCTTTATTTCTTTTGATTAATTAATAGTATAAGCGATATTATATTATTTTTATCTATCGAGAGAAACATTATATAAAAAAATAATTTACATTTTTAATTATTTTTTAACCTATTGTTTAACAATAAAATTGATTTTTTACCTTTTTAACATTTTTTATAGGCTAATTATTCAAAAAAATTTAGTTATTCTCCAGGTTTTCATAGTTAGTTACTCTCCCTTTTATCTTATTTCTTATTCTTGTATATACAATAATAACTACAAACTTTACCTCTTCACATGATATCGAATTATACAACTATTTTTGTCTATAGTCAAATAAAAATAAAAATAAAAATAAACTTCTCACTTCTTAGTTTTTATTTTTATTTTAAATCTTAGCTTGTCTGTTTTTTTACTTCTAAATCTTTTACAGTATTCAAATACAAAATTTTAGATGTGCAGTTTAAATATAAAATTTTCAATTTAAATTCAAATCAATGAAGACTTTAGCTATTCATGTCTATCTGTTTTATTTTTAAATAAAAAAAAACTCTTCTCACAGTGAATCGTGAAAAAATTGTTTATTGATTCCATGTTACATATTATTCTAATCTTATTTATAAATCATTTTTAATGCATTTTATTAGAATTAAGAAAAATATTAAACCTTATTACCTTTATCTTAAAATTTAATAAGTTTACACATTTATCTCTAATACATATCCTTAAATTTTATTATTGATATTTTTATTTAAAGTATTTAATAAATATAAAAATATTAAGAGAAATATTGAAAATTGACAATTGTTGATAGAATCAATTTAGAGCTAGTAATTCAAGCAGGTTGGATTTATTTGAACTAAGTTCAATTCGAGCTGACTTATTCAGATCAAATTTAAAGTATTTTATTATTTTAAAAAAATTTATAAATTCTAAATTTTTTAAGTCAAATTCAGGCTATACTGTTGAGTTTAATTAAAATTACCAACTATATAGAGTTGAAATTTCAACTGTCAAATTCAATTTAAGTCAAATTTATTTAAATTAAATTTAAAATATTTTATTCTATTAAAAGTGATTATATAATCAAAATCAATCTTAATTTTTTTTTTTGGTTGAGTTCGGACTTGTTCGAATTACGGGTCTAAATTGTTTTCCCCCTTCCTTGCGCTGGAGTATTTATTTTCTTCCAATTTCTTTCTCTTTCTGGTCATGGCTTCTCAGTTTCTTGTTCCTGCTCTTTTTTTTCAATCTCGTCTTCAAACTGTTGCATCGCGCAGCCCTCTTTTTATGAATCTTAATAGCAGAAGCAACTACGATGGACAAAGTATTGCTATCCGAGGAGGTAAGCAATTATCGCTCCATATCAATACATCTAATCCTGCAGAAAACTCACTCAAGTATGGTTTGAATCTCGACGAAATTAGCTTCTCGCACACCGAAATGGAGATGAAGGACTTTCGATTTAAAAGTCTGGTAAATAGGATTAGGTTTTTGTCCTCCAACAGTGAGAATGAGAAAATTGATCTGGATGAAGCCGAACGAGTTCTTGGCTCGATGTTGGAAAATGGGTTTCAGCCAGATGCCGAGACACTCACGATTCTCGTAAACTCTTTCTGCAAAAGGGGAAGGATGAAGAAGGCTGTAGAAATTTTCGACCTCATGAACCGAATCGGAACAAAACCTACAATTCAAACTTACAATTGTTTGTTAAAGGGACTCTGCTACGTGGGGAAGGTGGAAGAAGCGTATGAGATGTTGATGAAAATGAAGAAGATGAAGATCCCATTGAAGCCCGATATTTACTCATATACCGCTGTAATGGATGGGTTGTGTAAAGTGGGCAGATCCGATGAAGCTAGGGAATTACTCGATGAAGCTGAGGAATTGATGGGTCTAAAACCAAATGTAATCACTTTCAACACTCTGTTCCAAGGGTATTCTAGAGAAGGGAGGCCATTGGAGGCTATATCTGTTCTGAAACTGATGAAGAAGAAAAATTGTGTTCCTGATTATATAAGCTATGCCACTTTGTTACATGGGCTATTGAAATGGAATCAGATTAGGGATGCTCTGAAGATTTACAAGGAAATGGAGCGATTTGGGTTTGAAGTGGATGCGAGGATGATGGGGACTTTGGTGAGAAGGTTGTGTAGAGAATCACGTAAAGAAAAAGGTATGCTTGAAGATGCATGCCAAGTGTTTGAGAAAATGACGAGAAGAGATTCAATAGTAGTAGACCAGAGGACACATGAAGTAATGATTCAGGCGCTTTGTGCTCGAGGAAGAACAGAAGAAGCAGTGTCAACTTTGGTTTTGATGGATGAAAATGGAAGAATTCCTAGTGGACTATGTTTTGATGCATTGATCAAGGAGCTCAATGCACAGGGAAGATTGCTTGGTCATCCCGATTTGTTTGGTTACGCAATGAAGCGAGGTGGCGTCCAAGTAAACTCCTTTGTGTAAAATCCAATTACTTTATCATTGAATTTCTCGAACAAAATTATATGCACCATAACTTCTCTTGGGGAACAGTAGTGTAGGATTTTTACATGATTTTGAAGGTTTTGACTACTCAAAAAAGGTTTTGACTACTAGAAGGTCTAGTGAAGAGTCATAAGTAACTTGAAGCTGACAAAAACATTGGTTCTCAAACGAGAATACATTGTTACGAATCTTATTTTAGAGAGCCTCACAAAATGAATATAGTTTTTAAGCATGAAAAATTATCCAGCCCAACGTGCTAGTTTTTGGGGATGAATATTCTTCCCTTAAACTTACACTCGTAACATATTCTTCATCAACAAACTTCAATTTTAAGTATCACAAACCATGTAACAGACAAGAAGATTTAGTTTTGCATCAATTACAGACAATCATTGATGTCACAAAGTATATATAGCAAATATTTGAAAATTGAGATACAAGAAGAAAGCAAATCATATTGGAGCTAGTTATCTCTGTAAATCCCATAATAACGCAAAGAAGTAGCAAAGAACTTCTCCAAGTACTCTCTCATAGGTTGATCGAAGCCTTGAAACTCAATCTTCAGTTCATAGTGCCTCCAGCATTTTTGGGGAAGCTGATAGCAGCATCCTTCCACCTTCGAATTTCTCGTCTCTACTTCGTTACCATATTTAAACTACAATATTTTCGAATATCCTCTTCACTTACCGATATTAAAATCAAACATACACGTGAACATGGAGTTGAGTGATAAAAGATCGATGAAACATATATACATTCAAGGTGCTGGTCGTCTTTTTTGGATGGGGAGGACAGTGTTATAGTTCAGGGTTTCGGCGTGAAACAAAGCAAACTTTCCAATAATTTTGTCAAAGTTTGACCACTTGGTAATGGCTCATTTCTCGCTGCTAATAATTTTACACGCCTCGAATCTTTTTTTTTTTTTTTGGTTTTTGACCGTAAGAAACACGCCTCAAATCATATAGTGGAGATAAATTATTTAGTCGCATTTGCTGACTTGGAAAGATCATTTTCTTCAAATTAAACCAAATCAAACAAGTCAATGCTGACATATACCAAGAGGACAGGAAACTTCTGCTAATCTAGAGTCTTGATAAGTACTTCACGTTAATATATATGTGTATATATATATATATATATAAAGTTAGTTAGATTCCTAATCTTTTTTTTTTTTAAATACTCTTTTCGTTTGGTATTATAAAGCATTTTTGATTAAATTACACCTTCAATAAGTTAAGTTATGTTAATTAATTGTCTTTAAAATCATATTTTTTTCACATTTACTTTTATTTAATAGGATATTTTAATTACAAAACCCTGTTAATTACACCCTTTATTTAATGGTAGTTTAAAAAAATCCTATTACACCTTGAAAAACCATTTATGTCTTATGTTTTTAACATGATGCTAGTAGTTCAAAAAAAAAAAGTCTTATTTGTAATACTAAATGGAAGGAATACATTTTTTTCAATTATATTATTATTAAATGTCATACATAAATGCTTTAATAATGAGTTAATGATAATTAAAATTCCCACAGACAACTTCTTCAAAAAATAATGGTAAATAAAATTAGGGTATAGAGTATAGTAAAAAAAAAATTACAAGAACAACCAAATGATTTATATTTTAGGAAAAATTAATCTTTTAATCCTTTAACTTTTAAGTCACTTGTAACTCAGTCCCTCAACTATGACTCGTTGTGACTCAGTCCCTCAATTATAACTTGTCTATGACTCAGTCTCTTAACTTTTGAATCACTTACATATTAGTCCCTTAACTTTTGTTAATTTTTTTTTCATGTTAGCTTATATTTCACATTAATGAATAAGAAGAGAGTATTTTAAAATAATATATGAGCATTTTTTTATCCCTCTTATTTGATAAATTTTTTTAAAAAATTAAAAAATAAGGATCGAGTTATAGGTAAATCAAAAGTTGAGAGATTGAGTTGCAGTGAGTTATAGTTGAGGGACTGAGTTACAAATGAGTTAAAAGTTGAAGGATTAAAAGATTAATTTTTTTTATATTTTAAATCAAACTGGACTGTCCGGTTCAACTACTCATCCGTTAACCATTTCGGCCGTTGCACCGATCATGGTCAGTCTTAAAACCCCAAGAGCCACACAATCTAAGATATCCAATTGTTGGAGTTCATGACCCTCAAACTTGAAACTCTGCTAATTTTTTCCCTCCAGCATTCTACTTCAACTTGCTTCAGTGATTAAGAGGAAGAAACATTTATGGTTTGAGACCCATCACAGTGCTTTAATAGTAGTTCTTTCAATGATGGGCATTTTATATAAGCATCATCAACAAATGAAATCTTTATCCCAGTAAGCTTGAGTATAGTCAAGGATTGTGAAGAAAATAGAAGAAGAAGTGAGTCATTATTCACATTATACCCAGCAACAATGTCATTCTTGTCTTCCGATTTGATTTTCTATCCTCTAAATCCTTGAGGATCGGGACTTTGATGTCCAAGTCTATCTCTTTGACATTGTTTTCTACGACGAAGTTTAGCAACACATCAGAGAATTTTCGATAAGAGTGAGAATCAGGTAGTCTTTCTTCTATTCTCGGCACGAAAACTAGGACGGAAGAGTTTGAATCTGTCCATGTAAGATAAGCTTAGGTTGTGGAATAACCATTTAGATAAAGGCCACGAGATTGGAGGGTTTCTTGAACAGAATTGAAGAATGTGTGATGTGAAACAACGTTTGATGATAAGGTGAATTTGTAAGTGAAGTTCAGAGTTGGAATTGAAAGCCAAGAAGAACAAACAGCTTCCTCATAAGGAAGCAAATGCATGATATGGTGGATGAGATTCTCAGGCAGGTCTTCCAGCTTCATATTATTGTTTGTAGTGTTATCAGCAACTCTGCAATTTTATTCAGGTCGTTTCATCTCCTTAATTAATTTCCATTATATATATATAGTCTCAATGCCTAGCAGTCATATCAGATAAGAAATATTAGAGTCCTGATTTATAGGTGTGCTAGGTTAACAAAGCTCAAATGCACACACGGGAGATAGGATCACCTTTTAATTTGGACTCGGTCCTGGTTTCACCACTGATGACACCCACTAGAAGAGAGGGATTTGGTTTCTCTCCACTACACCTCTACTACAAATATATATGGATTATTCAGATTAAATGTTAACAATACAAATTAATTTGTTCTTTTAAAAATTATCAAATAAATCATCATCCACAGTGTTTTTCCACTGCAGTAGACAGTAGTAAAGAGAAGCCAACTACAGAAGTGACAAAAATATGAGCAGTCCTTGTATTCAAAATAAATGGGCATATTGCAGCGAGTGACCCTACTATTAAAAACATGCAATATATATACAAAAAAGTGCAGTATATATATATATATATACACACATATACATATAATTCATGTCTAACAGCGCAAAAGACATATACAGGAATGCTCCAAATTACCAATTATAAGAGAAAGTGTAAACTATTTGCAACATCCAGAATTTTGATACTAAATAAAATAATAAGAATAAACCTAAATTAAGTAGGCTGCTAATTAAGTGTCTAAAGAAAGGGCTAGAGCGAGAAGCACTACTACAGAAAATACCCATACTTGATACTTTTTTTTCATAATACTTGATGTTTTTTAACTATCAAGTAAGGGTGCGATGTAAGGGTGCGACATGTATTAAAGGAACCTTACTTGACAGTTAAAAATCGTCAAGTATTTAGCTAATATTTGATGGTTATTTGAAAAAAACTATCAAGTATATGAACTAAATGTACATTCTCCTAAATAAATACTTGACGCTTGTTTCCTTATAACCACCAAGTATTTTTAAATACTTGACGCTTGTTTATTGATACTTGACAGTTATTTTGAGATAACCTTCAAGTGTTTATGGCATTTTTTTCAATAAGGCAGCTGCTTTTAAAGTAGCCCTACTGCATAAAGATACAGATATATCTAGATAAAAAATAGTCAGCCAGCAACAAAAATAATACAATATAATGAATGTTTTTAATAGTATTTGCTATCTAATTAACATTAAAATTCTTATACATTTAGCCTTAAAATCTACAAAAAATTTATATTCAATTTATTTGCAAACTAAAGTTTCAAAACTAAGTGGCCTATCCCATAAAAATTAGGCCAAAAAATATGTGTATATGCATAATTAACTATTATACTAGCCTAACTACTGTTGTTACCTACATATTAAAAACATATGTGCAACCATATAACCAATGTAGTAGACATCCTAGAAGTATTGTAAACAAATAATCACAATAATTTCAAGTTAATAGGTAGCTAATTAAAATTGCTTAAAATTTATAATTGAAGTGTAATTAAATTTAATATATATACCTTGTCAGATAATGTGGTAAGGGCATGAGTGATAATGTCCTTCATGAATTTCATCAAGCAATAACCATATTCATTGTTTTGATTTGGTTGGAGTGGACACTGTAAAAAAACACATGTCAATGAAATTTAAAATATAATATGAGATAGTTTCTTAATCAAAAACTTGACCAATTAAATGAATACCTTAACAGTGACCCATTTCTCTTAAGATTCAAATGCCCTCATCTTAGGGGATATAGTCTTGTCGGTCGTAGTGCGATACAATGCCACAACTCTAAGAAGGAATTATGAAATAAATGTTAGAAATATATATCAATGGAAACTAAAAACAACAAGAAATAACAAGCAACAAAATATAACTTATTCATTAAAAAATATCATCATATCTTCCCTGTTGTTTGGCTCTCCATTAAGAGGATTGAGATATCATATTTTTGGAGTAACTGGATTAACCACAATGAACATCCAGTATCCCCTAACAAGAAATAGCACGTGTTACCAAACAAGTAAATATAATACCATGTTAAGCTTTTCGCAACTTTTACACTGCTATACATGCGTTTAAATTTAAGCACAATTGAAAAATACCATAGTGCCTTCACGGGACTTGTAACACTCTAAATTTTTCTTTTCAAAATAATTTAACTCAACCATGATAGAAAAGTGTCTACCATAGTAAATAGAAGTCAACTTATCTTATATATATATTTTTTGAAACGATTCTATAATTTAAAACACTACCATGGTAAGAAACGATAAAACATAGCCTTATAAAATATTTCATCTTTTAAATTAACAACCATGGTAGAAAAGATTAAATTCCTTTTCAAATAATACAAAATAATTTTATACAACTAATACACATTTACAACCATAGTTGGGTTACAGTTACTCAACACATTTTATATTAATAAATTCAATATAAAAATATTTTATAATTTGCTTAAGCTTGCATAATACAACATCTCAGATAAATTTTTACCTCTCACATGCCATTAGGCTAAAACCACATTTTTTTTCATCCTTATATTTTCAATAAGTGCAAACCATAGACTAACAACTAAAATAAACAACTTAATTAATTTTCAAAACAAGCCAATTATTTAGCCTAATAATCATGCCATTCCAAATCATCCAAAATAAATTAGATATCAAAGTTACAATCATCCAAAGTATACCAAAAGTAGAAATAGTTTGAAGGGCATGATTATATTATTACATTCATATAATTGTTAATTAACAAAAAGCCCTAGTATTAGCAATATAATACATTAAAAATTATAAATCAAATACCCAAAAGAGACAGTGGATCTATGCCACTAAGCCACAGGGACTTCTTCACGCGTCACTCGCGGCTCTTCTTTTAAAAATTATTAACCACATAATGAGACTCAAAAGTCTTAATAACCAATGCCAATTTATGATAGTATATATAAATAGTTAAATGTGTGCTTGCTAAGTGGGGAAACGACAATAATATAATTCCAACAAAATACAAGAAATATTACAATGTATAACAAACAACCATCCTTATCTCCCTCCATTAACCTCGCGCCGTAACCCTCACTCGATGTTAAATTACCCAACTAAAGATAGATTAGCTCAAGCTCATACAAGCCACCTATTGGGCTCCAATAGGGGCGTATCACGTGGCATATAAATACAATAACAACAATAACAAGTCTCCCAACACTTCCCACAATAATCAAACAAATTCATAACAATATTATACAATTATACAATATTATAATTTTTCATTTTCAACAATATTATAATATAACATTCCACTTGGCAAAAATACTTCAAAATGCATATCCACAATTTCACAATTTTTTCATAAACATAACAAGGTAATTTCTCAATAACATTTCATAATTTTCTCAATAATCACCCAATTAACATGAAACAACAGTAATCACAAATTAAAAGCATGGTTACCTCATGGCTTTTTTAATAAATTATTCCTTACAATTTTTCTCCCATTACAATATTTACCAACAACACAATTTATAAATTACATATTATTTATAAATATTAGTTTCAATTACTAAAACTAATACAATTACTCTAATAATAGAATTAGAGAATATAACATAATTTCTAATGTCAATCTTAATATAAATCTAGAGTTAGTACTATTAAGTAAAATTTTTAACTCCTTTTTTAGTCATTAATAAATATTAATAAGCTAAAATTAACCTCTAAACCAATTTCTATTATCAAAATTTTTCTTTTTTTTTTCATAAATTCGCATCTAAAATACTCAAAAATTGAAAATTGAGTCTCAAGTTTAGAATCATCATCCTATAGCCATAATAATCCATTTTTCATCTCAAATAATCATCTAAACCTCAATAAATTAACATATATTTTCAGATTTAATAAAAATCTAGCTTAGGGTTTGATCCATAAGCCTTAAACTCAAAGCTTACCAACAATTTATACTCTAGAATATTTATTATACTACTAACAACCTCAATAATTATATTTATTCAACATAAATTTATCCCTTTTCCAAACCCTAAATTTTTCACCATCACAAAATTAGAAATAAAAGGAGCTAGATGAACAATTTTTTTTAAAATACTTACTTAATTTTAAAAAGTTTAAAATCTCACCTTAAATATCTTATTAGCGAGTCTCACCTTTAAAACCCAGCTCCTCACGTTAGTGAACATGTTTTGATATTGTTCGCTATCTGCGTCGCACGAAGGGAAAAGAGAAAGTGTTTGGAAAATGAGCAGGAAAGAGGAGGGGCTGGTTTAAATAAATAAAATATGGGCCGCACCTTTTTTTTGCTTTCCTTTCCTTGCTTATATATATATATATATGTATGTATGTATGTATGTATGTATGTATGTGCATCATAGCACGTGGAAAAACATCCATCTCTCCTCCTCCTTTTTCTTTTTCTTTTATTTAATTTTTTAATCTCCCTCTATTCCTCTCTCTTATACATTTTCATTTTCTTTTTGTTTTATGTACCTACACTTACACAGTACGCATATAGCCACGGAAAATCCACTCCCCACCCTTCATATGTATATATATATATTTTAATTTATATATATATATATTACATTTTTCAATATCTCTCTCTATTATATTTCTTTTTCTTCTTTCCTCCTAATAATAATAATAATAATAATAATAATAATAATAATAATAATAATAATTTTCTAAAAATCTTAACTTAAAATTATATATTAAATTAGTACAATAATTATCTCTTAAAGAATTGACTTACTTTTAAATATGTTCCGAAATTTTTATTATCTCAAATTAACTATCAAAATTTAAATTGAGATGTTACAGGACTTGGTCTGTTTTGCTTGTAGCTTGAGGCATTATACTTTAGACACTCAATTAATGACGCACATTCATTCTAAAATAAAAGGCAATCATTTGGGCAAACATATATCTTTTCATAACTCATGCCAATTGATCGTAGTACTTGTTTTGCGTCATATGTTTGATAAGGAAGCTCATTTTTCTTAGAAAGTAATTCTACTTTCAAATACCTAAGCAACTCAGTAAAGCTCGCATCACTCCATCCATATTTTGCCTTCATATTGTACAATTTTGACACTGTTGACAACTTTGATGCACTAAAACTAGCATGCATTGGTGTCTTCGCATCACTTTTCAACTTCTCAAACATTTTTAGACAATTCTCGAGGTCCTCTTCAACTGCTTTGGCCATCTGTTCGAGACAATCTTCCTCAAGTGTGCATGTGTCGAAATCATTAAGAGATGATGCACAGCTTTCATTATGCTTCTGGCTATAACCAATATCATCCCTTGTCTTACCATGCATTGTCCAACACTTGTAACTTTAATCCATTTAATTAATCACTAAGTGTTCTTCACAAGTATGTGGACTAACCTGCTTCACAAGACCACACTTTAAACACAAGCAAACAATCCTAATAGGGTCCTTCGCATGCTTAACTGCAAGTTTAACAAAATTTTCCACCCTATCCTAATATTTCTTAGATAGATGATTGGTAGACATCCATTCCTTATCCATAATTCCTAGAAAGATTAAGGGAGAAATATCATTAGTGACTTTGACTATTCCTATATAGTGGGAGAGTTAGATACAAAGATCAATTAGTCAATAAGTCATTAACCACATGTTTGCACATTCTCTCTTTAATCTTGTTTAAAACTAAAAATTACATTTTAATACTAGCCCTTTAAATAATTTTGATAGCATAACAACTTAAAAAAGAGTTTTTCAGGCTTTATCCCCTCTCTCTATTAATCTACATGACAATGACAATAGTATCCACAATAATAATCACATAAAGTTATATTTAAGAATAATTTAAAAAAATTAATAGTATATATAATGGCTTAAAATGAGTATTATTAGGGCTTTATGTCTTTAGAAAAATCAAGTTATCCATAACGAGACTATATATGATTTAACAACAACAATAACAATATTAATAAGAAGCCTAATTTTAATTTAAATCCTATAAGCCACATCAAACACTATATATATATGTATATATTTAAAATCTCAAAAATATTTTTACATAAGCCAATTTTCAATCAATTGAAAAACTAGTAATGTGAAAATTGACAACTTAAGGAATATAAATCTAAATTAATCATTCAATTACAAAAAAAAAAACACCCAAAACTCCAAAAGATATGTGTACTAGTAGAGGAAACAAGGTAATTAGGTATTATACTATTTTTATATGCTTAATGAATCTCATCATACCAGCAGAACAATTAGATGATCCATTAATTCATAATTAAGCACCCAAAACTTAAAAGTTCAAACACCCACTAACAAGAACAACAATACTGATCAAAATAATTAAACACAGAAATTATATATTGCATATGAAAATCAAAATCAGCAATCCAAACATTCAAAATGAAGATTAATGATTGGGAAAGCAAGAACAACCTCAACAAGAAGAGGGAACGTTGAATGTGTAGAAAAATAGAGAGGCGGGTGTGTTGGACAATGATAGAGGCTGAGAATCCACATGAATGAGCACCCATGAGACTTATAGAGGCCGAGAATCCAAAATCCCTCAAGAATCGAGACCAAAAATGTGTTTTTTAACAGTTGGAGTGATGAAAAATGGGTTTCGATGGCTCTGGGTTTGTTTTTGAAGATGAATGATTTGCAAAAATGGAGAGCGAAAAATAATCTAAAAGAAAATTTAAATGCGAATACTTGACATTTGTTTTAAAATAACCGTCAAGTATATACTGGACGTACTTGACGGTTATTTTAAAACAAGCATCAAATATGTGAACAAATTTAATTTTTTTAAATTATTGATTTGACGTTTTTTTTATCGAAGATCGACATGTAAATTTTACCTTTATTATACAATTATTTTTAAAAAATATCAAATATAGATACTTGACCGTTATTATAAGATAACCGTCAAGTATGTGTTTTAATAATTGACGCTTGTTTTATAATAACAGTTAAATATTCTCCACCTTTTTTATTTGTTATTTTTTTAAATAAGCGTCAATTATAGAGCGCCAACTATCCCCTCTTCTACAGTAGTAAAGTAAGAGTACATGGAAAAATAAATGAATTTTTCATGGCATTATATTTTGCTAGAAGTTGAAAATGTGTAAATATTTTCATGAGCTGTGTAAACTAAATGATATGACCTTAGCATATATAACTGATGTGCTAAGATTCATAATGACCAGAGTGGAGTCCTAATATAATCTTGGAACCATAATTTTATGATGCACATGTTCAAAATTGTTTAGTTTGAGCTCTTTTCAGAGCATGATTTCTAGTCGCTTGTACAGTATAAAGTCACCTAAGGATTTAATACTATTAATGAAGAAAGATTCTGCATCATAGTGGCCAATAATAAACCACAGAGGTAGAGGCGTTATTAATGTAGACTTCCACACTAGCGTTTTGTATATGTAGTTGAGTGTTGAGTGAAAGAGTATTTCAATTTCAAGTAGATATTAATTTCACATGGCTCAATTCATCATAAATTCGTGAATCCAATATGCAGACACTTGCGTGAATCGGTTCATAGAGCCAGGTTTCAGGATGGTTAGTGTGTGCGCGTGTGTGTATGATTTATATGAGTCGTTATTTTTTCTACCTAGATATGTGAGGAATTTTTAAAGTTGCAAATCATCAATAATGTGTATTTCGAGGACACATATTACCTTTCAAACAAAATCAAAACAATTAATGACACATCAGAAGGACTTCGAATTGAACAAGAGATGATTGTTCATTTTTTTGTTGTCTTCGCCAATTCTCTTTTACACTGACAATATAGCCTTCCAGGTATACATCCAGCTAGAATTTATATAGGAAAAATACAATCATTGATTTATATAATTTTATCATATTTTGTTTTTAATTTTTGTAATTTCCCTCAGTATTATCATCAGTCCTTGAATAAAAAATGTGACCCAATCTTATTAAAATTATAAAGACTAAAAATAATAAAAATTAAAAGCAAAATTTAATAAAATTATGGACCGATGATTGTGCTTTCCCATTTATACATAAAAACTAATGCAGTTGAGTTTTTTTTATTGCTTCAATTTATAATTAATACCTAGCAATAAAATTTATAGGATCGATATTATTACATATACACTATATTAATGATTATTTATTTGTTTGCTTTATTACATATTTACATGTTTATGGATATTATTAATTTGTTTTCTTTACGTATCTGTTTTCAATAATTATATTTGAATATTTCCTTCAAACAGTACTGAAATCCTCCGAAAAGGCCAATACATTAATCAGTCAAGGGTTTTTGAATCTTAATCCGTTCAATGGATTGGAATAAAAGATAATTATTGGCCAAAAAAAAAACTTATAACTCAGAGATCCTAATTATTTGAAATCAGAGTAAAAGATATCCTAAATTACAACTTAGGATTATATTGGGAAAAAAAAAACTTAGGATTATAATATCCTGAGATTCTATCGCCAACTTAGGAAATTGCTTAATTGAAATGTTACTGAAATGAAATAATTTATAACTCAGAGATCATGATCGGTTTTTCTAGATAATAAAATTAAAAAGTTGTGTTTATATATATATATATATATATAAATATTTAACTGCTCATCAAATATATGATTTTTCATGGGTAACAAATTATTTCGAATAGTGTTAATATATTTTAAATAAATTTAATTATTTAGTTAATACCATAAAATTTATATATTTCATTAATTAATTACAAGAAAAATTTCAATTAATAATAAAATTTTCCTTTTGTATATATAAATATTTTTTTGATAATATGTTTATGTAAATATTTTATTTACATAAATCTTAAATATCTGCATTGGATATGTGAAATAAAAAACTGGATTGTTAATTCTAAACACTTTTAGATAAAATTTTACATATCAATAAATCTCATTAAATACATTTAATAACTTTATCTTTTCAAAATAAATATATAAACTTTTAAAAATACCCATCATTTAATATATTCAAAAGAGAAAGGATGAAAATTAATTATAGAAAGAGGAAGGGTAATATTAGAATTGGTACATTTAATGAAACTTTAATTTATTCAAAGTGTCTTATATTTTAGGATGGAAAAACTCCTTCAAAAATATCCTATAATTTAAGAGAGAGGGAGTATTATATACTTGATTTATTAAAGAGTTAAAGGTTATAATTCAATATTTTTTTCATAGTACAAAATCAGTCATTAATTATTACTCCATGACTGCAAATAGTCCCAATTAACCCTGTTTTTATTTGCTTTTGAAGATCCCATGATTTTATTAAGAGAGAATGACAATTAAGAACTTGCTAAGAATATTAATACCAATTACGGACCGTAAAATTTTGAAATCCTAGTTAATGACCATGGTTCTTAATTGTGATTAAAAAAATGTAATTTGTGAGGTGGGATTCATTATTGCCACTTGAGAATTCACTAACCCAACTTGAAAAAATTTGTAACGTATATTGTGAAAATATGAAACCCTACTTGGAAATAGAATGTTTAACAAAAAGTGTCACTTGAGAATTCACTAACTAGATTTGAAAAAATTTCTAACGTATATTATGAAAACATGAAACTTCACTTGAGAATTGATTGTTTAATAAAAAAATACCAATTGGATAAGTCACTTTTTATTAATAATTCTCAAGTGGGTTTCATTTTTTCACAATATACATTAGAAATTTTTTCAAGTCTAGTTAGTGAATTTCTAAGTGGCGCTTTTTGTTAAACATTCCATTTTCAAGTGGGGTTTCATGTTTTCACAATATACGTAAGTAATTTTCTCAAGTTGGGTTAGTGAATTCTCAAATCGCGTTAGTGAATCCCACCTCACAAATTACATTTTTTTATCACAATTAAGGACCATGGTCCTTAACTCTGATTTCAAAATTTCACGGTCCGTAATTAGGATTAATGTTCTTAGCAAGTCCTTAATTGTCATTCTCCCTTTTATTAATGCTCGCAGCTTGTACTATTATAAAAAAAAGGTTTTCACGTTGTTTTTTTAAGGATATTTATATCCCTATTGTGGAAGATATAGATATTTTTTTTATAATTAGAGAACTCATTTTTTTATTAAAAAAATTAAGAAAGTTTAAGTGAATTGGATCCGAGAGGGACCAATATTTATCAGAATTAGGGCATGAGTCAATGCTTAAATTAAAGCACTTCAGTTACAGAGGTATTTAATTATTTATACATGGCCTGCCAACATACTATCAATTTAATTGAACAACAATAAAGAATAATTAGGATAAATTTGCATACATGCAATTCGTCTACAAACCTTAAAATAGTGTGAAAGAATTTACATAAATACTGCAAACCATATCACCGACAAAAAAGTTTTAGGACTTCGAAATATAATTGAAGCATCTTAATTTACAAACAAAACCATATATATAACTGACAAGAAGTTTTTAGTTTTGCGGCAATTAAACAGAAAACACAATTATAATTAACCATTGATATAAAAATATAATGTAGCAAATCATATTGAGTTAACCATGTCTGTAAATCCCATAATAACACAAAGAGGTCGCAAAGAAGTTTTCCAAACACTGTCTTACAGATTCATCGAGCCCTTGAATTTCAATCTTCACTTCATAGTGTCTCCAGCATTTTATGGGAACATCATAGCAGCATTCTTCCACCTTCATATTCTTCGATTCCACTTCATTTCCATATTTAAACTGCGACATAGAGATTTCACTTGGCCTATGAGTAATAGTACTTTAAAGAAGAAATTAATGTAACTACCATAATCAAACATATGCGTAGGGTAACTTTTAGTCGCTAAATTTTCTCTCAATTTTTTTTTCTTGCATGAGAAATGGGTATCTTGGGCCTATCTCACTTGAATTGTAAGGACTTGACTG
The DNA here is from genome assembly GCF_029017545.1 of Prosopis cineraria. Taxonomy (NCBI): domain Eukaryota; kingdom Viridiplantae; phylum Streptophyta; class Magnoliopsida; order Fabales; family Fabaceae; genus Prosopis; species Prosopis cineraria. Next base: position 8,962 of record NW_026556222.1, on the reverse strand, counting down.
GGCATGACAAAGCACTACAAGTGTAGGCATCCCTGACTACTTAATCCACTACATTAAATTCTTAATATTTAAATTTGAGACCTTTGGTTAAATTGAAACAACTCTTGCCCGTTGATCCAAGCACTCATGGTTATTTTTCACTCTTGGGACAACTCTTGTTGGAACAACCTGTGGTTATGCTCTCAATTATTATTCAATCACTAATTTTTGACTTATTATAATTCAATTCCTATAATTTATTAAGTTAACAAATTACAGAAATTGACTTGTATTGGGTCAAAAAAATGTAACGATTGAGATGTTATGAGTCAATAAATTATAAAAATTAAGTTGTTTTTAGTCAAGAAATTATAAAAATTGAATTGTTCTGAATCAAGTTTAAAAATTGAATTGATAATTGAGAAAAAAATTTGGGAACTAAATATTACACTTCCCCTACTAGATCAAAATACAAAGATGTTATATAGTAACATAGTTGAATAAAAGTTGAATGAAACATATCTATACCTTTAAGTGGATCCTTGTCTCTCCGAAAGGGCAGGATAATGTTATTGTGTGGGGTTTTGGCACGAACCAAAGCAAACTTTCCAACAATTGTGTCCAAGTTGGACCATTTAGCCAGTGCTTCCCTGCTTGTAATTTTACATGCTTCAAATCATACAATGGTGGTAAATTGTTTAGTTGCTTATCCTGGCTCGGAAATATCATATCCTTCAAAATAAACCCAGTCCAACAAATGAATATATCACATATGTCATGCTTCAAATACTAATCAAGATACAGCAACTATATATAGCTTAAAATTTTAGAGTTGCGAATACCAGTGGTGGACCCAGAAATTTTAAGCTGTAAGGGCATCACATATTGACACAAACAAGGGTGCACTAGAAAGTAATATTATCAACTATCAAGAGAAATTCGTACATATGAAATGAGGGCAACTGACACATATTACATAGAATAAAAATCCTCTAAAGTTTCCTAAATTTGAGAGGATGCACTTGACCAACAACAAGAAGAAGCAACTTTATCTTACAAGCTTAAGGTCGGTTATATAAATTGTACGATGACATTATGTTATATTAGTAACCAAGTTTTTAAAAATATTGTTATTTCCAAGAGGTCTTGTCAAGTAAATCAAGTGATTTTGATTCATAAGCGACAATATGTGTATGTGGTAATATAAATGTATAATCTGTATGCAAAATGAAGGGAAAAATTGGAAGCATTTGGTATGAAATATTACAATATTGAAACCACTCAAAAGCAAAGCACATGATTTCATTTATTATGTGGTAAAATCATGAATGCTTGTTTAATCAAGTACTCTCAAATTGAGGAAACTTTAGAGAGTGAAGTTTAGAGGATTTGATCCTATTACATATATATATGTGTGTGTTAAAAAAATAGATAAAAGTTTATGGGTGAGCTATCCCCGCTATATTGTGAATAGGTCCACCCCTGGTAAAAACAATTACGTACGTACCTCAGCTCTGGAACAAGATATAGTGAGGTCTTTGAAGTGATCAAAGCAACCAAGAAATTGCTTCACTGAGTCAAGATCTGATCTGCCAGATGGCAATTTGATGTTGCCATTGCACTTGGCTGATAAAATAAACATCGGGTAAACCTGTAAACTTCCACTGTAGCAGAACTCCAGTAAGTTCGAAACATCAACATTTACTTCCTTTAGTTGTGAACATTCATACAATGAGAACTTCTCAAGGCTGTCATTTTCAAATTCAATCCCCGTCAACCTATTGCATTCGCGTATGTCTAGCTTTTTCAAACAAAGCAGGACCCATATTGTCCTCTTCAACCACCCGTCCGTTATGGTGGTTGCTCTGACCAGTTTCAAAACCCTGAGAGCTAGACATTCTGAGATATCCAATCTACAATGTCGTGTCTCTGAAGCTTCTTCATAACTAAACCGTTCAAGATTGGGAGTTGAGAGGACTATGTTTTCAAGTTTACGATTCCTCTTTAGCTTCAATACTTTGACGTGAGGATTATGAAGTCTCAAGTTCTTAGGCATGTTACAGCAAACTAAATGCAAAAACTCTACTTGAGGGACTACTTTATTGCATATGTTCTCGGAGATCTCTACGTTGGTGAGATGCAAATATCTCAAGGAATCACAACTAGGAATGTTAATGTCACATGCGTGTGTTTTGAAACCCTCAAACTTAAAACTGTGAATACTTTTTCCCTCCAATAATTGAACTGCTTTCAACCCTTTGCAGCATATTACTTCAACTTTCTTGAGTGATGAGGATGAAACATTTATAGTTTGAAAAGCATCACAGTGGTGGATTACTAGTTCTTTCAATTCTGGGCAAGTTATAGAAGCATCACAAAATAGAATATTCTTTATCCCACTGAGCTTGAGTACAGTCAAGAATTGTGATGAGAATAGAGGAAGAAGCGAGTCATAATAACTCAGATTCCCAATGTCATTGCTTATGTCAAAATTTATCTCTTTGACATTGTTTTGCAAGGCGAAGTTTAGTAATACATCAAATACTTTACGATGATGTTGAGAATTGGGCCTGACAATTTCCATGTAAGATAAGCTTAGCTTGTGCAAAGAACCCTTTATATGAGGGCCACGAAGTTTGAGGGTTTTCTGCACAGAATGGAAGAAGGTGTGATATGAAACACCCTTTGATAAAGTGGCTTTGTAAGTGAATTTTAGAGTTGGAAATGAAAGCCAAGAAGAATAAAAGGCTATGGATAAGACACTGAACTTGGCTGCTTCTTTATAAGGAAGAAAATGCATGATATGGTGGATGAGATGCTCAGGAAGATCTTCCAGCTTCATATTATTGTTTCTAGGGTTTTCAACTCTGCACATTTTTCTTGGTTGCATCTCCTCAATTTCCTTATATATATATATATAGTCTTGATCCTAGCAATCATATCAAACAAGAAATATCAGAAACCTCATTTAATTTATGGGTGCTCTCTGCAGAAAATGCATGATTCAAATTAATTACCAAATTAAAAAAAATTGAATTTGACATTTGCCCAAAGAACCTGGTCTCTTCATCAGAATTCATAAACCAATATTAATTGATGCACTTTTAAATGCTTTGAGACTTAGTATTGTGTAGAATGCAACTAGGTTTGAAGAGTCAATTCTTTTCCTCAGATGCATGGGGAATTCTTAGCGTTGCAGATCATTCGCTATGTCTATTTTATCTCAGAGGCTATGCTTTCAAACTAATTAAATCAAAACAATGGCAGATATAAAATGAAATGAAAAACATGAATACATATAAGAGATGATTGGATACCTGTATGAATATTATCTCAAAGATGAGTGTTCCTTTCTTTGCTTCGCCGATTCTCTAAAAGTACGGGCTTTCTATATTCCAGAGGGAAAAAAAATTGAAGACGAATTCAGCCCCTTTCGCTCCCTCAATCATCTGGGTTTTTTTAATATATATATATATATATATATAAATTGGGAGCTTTTAATATATGGAGCGTGATTTGCAAAATCTTAAATTAAATGAGAATATTTGTAAAATCTCAATAAATATTTGAAAATTTGGAAAAGCAATTAATGTTGGGATATCCGTGATCATGTATTTTTTTAATCTTGATTTTTCAATTGCTTTCTGATTTTTTAGATGATACTCCTAAAAGAAATATTGTCTTGCGACATTAATTTTCCTCATTTTTTTATTTTTGAATCAAATTAAATTAATTTAAAATATCCTTGATTGATTTTTTTAAAAAATTAATGTGGTTAAGCCGTCACAAATTATATTTCCAGCTAAAATTGCTGAAAATTTCAGAGGGAAATTTTACGTTATTAATATAATTAAAAATATGTTTTAATTGCTGCTAATATATAGATTAATACAAGGAAAAATTAATAATTTAATCATGTAATTTGACTCAATTGCAATTTATATCAGTCCATGACATTTAATTTGGTGCAATTAAGTCCATCAAATTTTAGCCATTTAATTCTTTGAGTCGGTAAGATGAAGTAGTTGAAGCACCGTAGAAGAGAAGGGAAGGGAACGGAGATGGAGACACTATCAAGGAAAAAAAAAAAAAATGGGGTTTGCGCATGACTTGTTTCAAAAAGCTACCCGAATTAGCTTATACAAATAATTAGATATTTATTTTTTTAGATTCTAATTATTTTAAAAATCTTAAATAAACACCTTAAAATTTTCATAAGTGCTTTTTTTTAAACAGCGCTTTTTCCTTAAAAAAATGCTTAAACAAGTTAGTCATACATATCTTCTAAATGATTAATTTTTTCTTAAAGGAGTAAAATGTCATTTTATATAAGAATTAATTTTAAAAGGAAACAACAAAATTGGGAAGATGAAATATTAAATGACATTAGAGACCTTAAATCCAAAAGATCAATTAACTATATCCATAATGAAGAATGATATCGGCATATCCCCTGAGCATCTAATGAACTACAAATATTAAATACAAACTAAGCACATAAAAATAAATAAGAGAAACTTGTCTATGCTTCATATGTATAACATATTAAACAAGCAAGAAGTACCACAAACCACATTATAACAACAAGTTTTGAAGCAATTCAAGATAACACAACAGAAACAGAGTCACTGACAGAAAGCAGCAGTTAACCAAGTTTACTTGAAAACATAAAAAGAAAGCAAATCATAATATATAAGAGATATGTTGGAACATTTGTAATTTAAAGACTCTGCTCAGAAACGTGTGTAGGTTATGCTGTCCTTAAGATGTTACTAGCCTCCACTATATTGCTGCTGGGTATCAGGCGAACCACCCCTAAGAGTGTGACCTAAACGTGTTCTGAGCAGAGTCTTCAAATTATATCTGTTCTAACACGATCTCAATAATTAACCCCATAATAACGCAAATAGGGAGCAAAGAACTTCTCCAGACACTTCTTTACAGGTTCATCGAAGCCTTCAAATTTAACCTTGAGGACGAAGTGTCGCCAGCATTTTATTGGAACACCAGAGCAGCATTCTTCACCTTCCTTGCCTCCACGATCCTCCGTACCCCAACTGCAATATTTTAAATCTTATCTCAAGAAAATCTCATCAGCTAATCAAGCATGCATTTATTATTATTATCATTTTGTAAACATGTCAAATATATAGCATTTATGTAGATTGATCTTGGCTGATTCGATATGATTATGATCTTTACCTATTGATTCGTCCTCGGTTTTCTCTGTGGGGTATATATGTCGGTGCTGTAGAGGTTTCACATGGTAATAGAGCCTGGGTTTTTGAACTTCTTGGAAGCCTCACCATATCATGAGCAAGAATCTCGAAACGAAGTAATGATGAGAAAAGGAATCTAGAGATCCTAATATCATATCTCGCAAGTAGAAAAGTGTTTTCTAGTAAGGAAATGAAAAATCTATTATCATATTTCTTTCTAGGTACATTTCTCATCTTTTCCAGAATTTTTTTTCCCGTGTATCTGCTTGCAGATGCAGTAGAGATACCTAGTGGGAGATTCATGGGAAAAGAGCCAAGTGGAAACCGTAGAAGAACAAATTCATGGTTATCATGCTATACTGTTGAGCCATACCAAGAAAGGTGGAATGGAAATGCTATTAACTCTTCAAGCCTGAGGACAGTTGCAGAAAAAATATACCAACACGATAGTAGCAAAGAAAGGTGATTACCCTTAAAACTTAAAAGAACTCATGAAATAAAAATTCTAGGATTGTTTACTTTGGGAATCTGACAATAGGACAGATTATGATAAATTTTAAATGTAAAGATTGCATACGGTTCCTCAGTATTAATAACAAGAAAAGGAAGCATTCGCATTTCAGATTCTATATCTTTAGAGCTCGTTCCTAGCTTCATGCGGCCAAACTTGATTATTATTAATATATATTAGCAAATTGACCAAACAGTTCAAATTGTCATGCAGTCTTGGTAGGTGTATATGGCATTACCTCCTGATTTTTAGTAAATCAAGCAATATTGCATGTAATAAAGTTTGCAAGCTGAGAAAGTCCTTATATATGAATTAGTAATCTCTTAAAGCATTGTTTGAGAGATTCACAATATGAGTATTAAAAGGAGAAGGCTACTAGGAAGGCAATATGATCGCACTATCTTTTTTTAAGCGTGTTCTTACGAAAAGCAATCTTGAATGTCTATATTTGTGAAATTATTCTAACTGGTGATGATACAGGAGATGGGGAAATTAAAGAGCAAAGAACTATGGTCACTAAAGTACGAGATATTGAATTTGAGTCTATGCGAATGTGTCCAACACTTATGGGAGAGCTACACTCAATTGAGCTTTACAATGTTCCAATCTAGTTAATTAAATTACTCAGATAACCATATCAAAAAAGGGTGGAAAAAGTGCAGGCTTTTAAATTGAAAGGTTGCTGGACATGATTGAAATTGGTATAGATGTACCAATTAAGCTTTGATGTGACAAAAAGGAGGCCATAACGTATTACTCAATGAGAGGTCAATATGCAGAATCAAGTATGTTGAGGTGGATAGGCACTTCATTAAAGGAAAGGTTGAAGAAGGGATATAATTTCTTCAACATTTATCCCGTAAAAAAAGCAAACAATATACAGCTACTTTTATGGAAGTATTTTCAAGAAAAATTTTTGAAGATTGTGTTAACAAGTTAGATAGTTAACATCGATGGCTTAACTTGAGGGCAGTTTGGGAATATCATTGACAATCAAGCATTATTTATTTATTTGTAACTATGTCAAGTTTTACATTTGCACGGTCACTTCATTGAAGAAAAGGTTGAAAAAGGAATAATTTCTTCTACGCATATCTCACTCTCTAATGTACCATGTGTTACCCCAACATTCATTTTATTTTCTTATTTTTCTTTTATCATTAATTTTTCTAAATGGGAAACATTATAATATTTGCGATATAGTTTTGTATTTTTATTATTTTTCAAAGAAAAACTCTAGAAAATTGTGTTGTTTTGATTTATTTCTTTTCAAAATCAAAAAAAAATATAAAACTACACCATTCCATGATAACAGAATATTAAAAAAAAATCTTTTTATATGTAAATGAAAAAACATACAGAATTAAAAAAAAAAAACATCACATGCCCAAAACCAAGCATGCGCGGAGAAGAAGCCAGGATAAGGTGGGAAACCCATTAAAAATCAAAGTATCTTATATACAAACTAATGATCAAAAAAAAAAAGAAAAAGAAAAAAAATTGAGAGATTGATGCATTACAAGAAATATTAGATGAATTTAAGATGCCCTATTAATTCTTTCTCTATTTGTTGTATATATCACGATTGGTGTAATAAAAATTTTAAATCAATGAATTAATTATGTGTTTGGATGAATGAGGATTTGAATTTAAATTTGAACCAAATCTTTCATTTCGATATATAAAAATTTATGAATTAGGATTTGATTCTATCCAAATACATCACAAATTATAATTCTTTGTAATTTTAAATTCCCTCCACACTCTAATCATTTGAAATTCTAATCATTTTAAATATTTTTGTTCTTTGAATTTTCATTATTTATATCTCTATGATTTTCGTATTTTTTCTCATTTTTTCAATTAAAAAATAAAATAAACTCATCATTATTCATTTCGAATATCATTTTATCTCTCTTCTTCTCATTTAAAATATTTCAAACCACCTAAACAATGAATTTTAAATAAATAAATTTCAAATGTAAGATTTAAGATAAAAGATTTCAAATATAAAATTCAAATTTAAATCCATCAATCCAAATACAATTTAAGTTAGTCCACAAATTGGATTGTAGTTACATTGATTTGCAGTTTACAATTGAGTTATAATTTCATATTTTAAGGATAAATGATATAATACAAGATTAATTAAGAATATAATTAGATTTATTTCATGGATAAGTAGGATTCCTTATTGTTAGGATTTGCTTAGAATTTGTATTATCTAGTTAGTTTTTCTCTATTTGAGAATGAAAATAAAGTGTGTGAGTGGCAGGAATTTTTGTCACTTAAACAAATAGTTGAGGTTCAAATATCAACTCTAATTCTCTATTATCTTATCAAGAGTTTAGTTATCTTGTTTTATATTTTAGCATATTTTTTGTAGATTATATTTTTTTTTGATAAAATAATATTCTCTATAAATATATAGCCCAGAGGTTTTCTCATTTGTCAGATCTTATTGATGAAATTAATATGAGAATTTTATGTTCCCCCTCTCACCGAGGTTCTAATCTTCCCGTGTGTTCTCTGTTTGTCTTCTCCCTTCTTTCCCTCTACTTGAGGGAGAGAGGTTGAACATAAATCTCAACTTTATTCGATTAATCAATAAACTTTGACAAAATGAGATGGGTTCCAATTAAGTGTTTGTTTTTATTTTGCTTCGAATTATAACCTCATATTATAAATTGTAAATTATTTTTTTGTATTTTGTATATTATTAAATGAATAAATAAATATATGTATCACAATTTACTCTTTGCTTTTCAATTGTTTTTAAGCTTTTGTCAATTTTTCTTCTTCCTAAACACAATATTATAGCTAATTCACTAGAAGAGTATTGGTCACAAGAAGCTCAACACAACATGCATGCATGAGAAAATTAAATATGTCATATGGCTTCGTGTTAAAATCAACACTCTTAGATTTTAGTTATAGGTAGGACTTAGCTGGGGCTTTCTATAACATGCGACATATCATATATGTTGGGCTGAAAGAAATTAAGTAAATGATCAAGCAAATATAAAAGTTAACATTGTTTTACTTGATCAAATACTATGAAAGTATATATGATGATGATAAAAGTTGAATGAGACGTACCTTTATGGGGTGCTGGTTTTGGCTGGGAAACGAGATGATAAAGCTAACGTTAGAGGCTTAGGAACCAACCAAAGCAAAGCATTCTATCAATGGGGTTACAATTTCAATATTTGGCATGTCTTCTGTGTGAAATTTTACGTGCTTCACATCGTAC
>NW_026556221.1:0-39647 GCF_029017545.1 Prosopis cineraria | reverse complement strand
TTCTATAGGAAAATTAACAACTTCAATAGGAAAATTAACAACTTCCTACATTGGCAATGAACAACTCCTTTTATCATGATAAGATTACTAATAAAATCAAATAAACATATATGCACAAACAATTCATGTAGATCAATGAATAACTTTAGTATGAGTAATGATGCAACTTGTTTTATCATGATTACAACACTTGAAATAGAATTTAGATTTAATGATAACACAAACAACTCTTGTATGGCAATAAGCAACTTTATGTAGGGAAATAAAACAATTTAGTATGGGTAATAAACAATTCATTTTACCATGATTATGACACTTGAAATAAAATCAAGATTCAATAATAACATAAACAACTTTTGCAGGAGAATGAACAATTTTAACATGAGCAATGAATAACTCATTTTACCATGGGCACAACTTGGAATAAAATGAAGATTTAATAATGTCATAGACAATTCATGTAGGCTAATGAATAATTTCATGTAAGAAAAATGAACACTTAAGTATTGAGAATTTACAACTTTTTTACCACTATAACAATAGGCTTAAAAGCCACTTGAAAATTCCCCATATTGAACTTACTCACTTCTCATATTGAAGCGATTATCCTTCATACAAGAGTTGTTTGTACACATAGATTCAATTGATTTTATTCTTAGTGTTGTTATCGTAGTAAAAAGAGATTCAAATTTCCCATACTGAAGTGGTTAATTTGCCTACTAGAGTTTTTTTGTGCATAATTTCAATTGATTTTATCCTTAGTATTATTATCATGTTAAAAAGAATTGAAAAATTCCTATACTGAAATTTTTCTTTTCCATATTGAAGTGGTTAATTTTCCTGCTAATGTTGTTGGTGCATGTAGCTTTACTTGATTTTTTCTTAGTGCTATTATTATAGTAAAAAGAGTTGTAAATTTTTTATACTATAGTTGTTCATTTCCCTACCACAATTGTTCATTGTCTCTTTGTGCATAAATGCAATTTAAACTCTGAAGCTAATATTTTCACAAAATTGATAGACAATAACAGTTCATAATAACTAAAAAAATTAACTCTTACATATAATTAATTACAAGTGAGGATTATTCATAATCATTTTATGAGAACCGGACTAGCTATTGAATCGATAGAGGCACTGGTTCATGGTTTAATGGTTTGACTGAGGTCAAATTGGGGTTGGACCGGATGTAATTAAATTAATATATTTTAAATATTATAGAGAAATTTAAATTAATTTTCTTATTTTTTTAGAGTTTCACAAATCATTGTTGATTTTTTAGGATGGTGATCACACATATTTAAAGGAAAAAAGAAATAAATTTGTTTGAAGATATGTAAATAAATATTTGGATGAATAAAATGAAAAAGACGTTTACATGTAAATAAATAAGCCTAAAGAATCATTAAGAAAGAGATGAAATGAGTGTATTCTTGTTTTTAATGTTGGTCATTAAGCATTTTTTATAGGCAAATTATAACCAAATAAAATGAATTCATGTGAAACAATAAGCGTAAGGAACTAACAAAAAATGAACACAAATGAGGAGAAAAAAAATAAAAAAGCAAACTTGTTACAAGGACTAGCTAACATATATGGATATGTTGTTGAGGGAAATGGTCCCACATTGCTTGAGTGATGTGAGGCAAGGTATACTCTCATCTATATAAAGCAAAGAAGTGGTGAGACCTAAAGAGTGCTATTGGATGACAACTTGCATAAGCTGTGGGCCTAATGCATAGTATTTAATTTTTTCTCTCTCTCATGTGACCAGTTGCGTTTTGTCCTTTTTTTTTTTGCATTTTGCCTCTCCCTATTGAGTGTTATCCAAAATAATAACAAAAATTAAAATGACATCATTTTTATAAATTGGGAAAGAATAAAAAAATAGAGTGAACTATCTGGACCGTTTAAATTGCAAGTTCTTCTTGTTTAGTTTAGTTTATGGCTGGTTTAGGTGATTCACAGATTGTTCTCTCTTCCTTTGATTTTGTAGCAGTTTCAGACTAGCTACTTAGTTAGTTCTCGATTGAACCGGCCGGTTCAGTCCGATTCTAATAACCATGTTCATAATTACAAATCTTAGAACATGAAATCTAGATCATATGATCAATGACTCAGCCTAATATGCCATGAAATTTTACGGTGTGAAAATATCTTCTTGGTTGCACAAGCAAGGGAATTAAAGATGCATGAGAGAGTGAATCTCATGCAAGAGGATAAGCTCTAAGGGTATAGACGGTGGTTTGTTACAAGAAGTCTTCGATGGTTTAAATGAAGAGTTAAAGCTTCAGATCTCAAAGACATAGAGGGTGAGAGACATGGTGGAGATGGCAAGGCTATTCAATATTCAAAATTGAAAGAGGGTCCTATAGCAATTGGTCTCTCTACAACTTCTTGTGCTGGGTATGAATCAAAATAAGAGGTGTTCTTAGAGAGAGAGAGTGAAAGAAACGAAAATATGAAGAATTTTTTTATTTAAAAGAAGGTTAATTTTGTCATTTCCCTCAGTATTTTAATTTCACTTCACTACCCCTGATATGAAATGAAGTTTTAGAATTTAAAAAGCTTTTTTATAATTAAGTATAGTCATTTATTAACTATGTTATTTCTATAGTAACAATTTAGACTTGCACATTCCATACATTCCTCTTCCAACATATTTACAAGCCCAATCTAAAGCCTATAACTTAGCAACAGTACTCTGATAGAAGCCCAAGTTACAATTAAAGCCCTTGATTCAAATATCGAACTTCATTTTCTCTATAGTTGATAATTTTAGGCAAGCTCAATGGGTTAGCCTAAACCTATATGAAAAAGTTAAGTCTGGATTTAGCTATATGAGTTTTTTTAAAAAGTTATAATACTTTAAGCCCGAATTGAATTGAACCTAATCGCCAAAATTACTTGCTTTATACACATGTAGAACCAGTAATTTAGGCCAAGCCTAACGGGCCAGCCTGAATCAACCTAAAAAAAAGGTTAGGGCTATGCCTTATTATATGGCCTTTTTTAAATGGTGGAATACTTTAAACCAATTCGAATAAGCCTAAATTGTTGGCTCTAGGATTCTCCCTTTGCATATCTTAAGAGCTTGTTAACTAATTCACATATATTAAAAAAAAGGTTAGTTAGTTATTTATAAAAAATGTGTACCAATTTTCCTAAATTAACTCTCTTTTTAATAATTTATATTAGAGTTTTATTAATATAGCTTTTACATCATACAACAACCTAACCATGGAGGTAGTTTGACAACAAATAATCAATATGGGAGATAAGATCTTATATTTAAAACTAAAACAAACCTCTTAAATATATTTAGGAGCGAAGGAGTATTATCTTGGAAACATGCTTTTTGTTGTATGCAACAGTCCTACATATGAGCTTGGCTTAACCCATTTGAAAGAAAGTCAAAAATGAAATCTTGATAACTAAGTGAAAGTTCAACCAGCCAACTTACACTGCTAATAAGAAAGCTTATAATAGATTGCCTCCCATTAATGATTAAAAAGGCTCAAATGTTATTAAATTAGAAATAGCAGGTCTTAGATTTGAGCAAGAAGATTATATTTTTATTGCTGTCACACGAAAGGAGGATCTAAGGGGTCCCATTGGTTTATCAGCTCTAATTACTGGATTAGATATTGCTGGAAAAAAGGATATAGGAATCTCATAGTGGACCTTGACTATGTCAAAAGCTTTAACTTACCAAACAGGAATTTTTCGACGAGCAATTAGTTATGTGGCTAATAGCCTTAACTAAGCTTGAAGGCTACTCTTGAGAAATTAGGATGTCTATTTGAACATTTCTTCTTTCAATAGCAATAACTTTGTTAGGAAAATTATGAAGACATGTTTAGTTAGTTCTTATTCTTTTGGTCCCTTTAATCAACCCTCTTATTATCATCATAAGTACCAAATTTTTATATAAAGTGGGGTAAATTGACTAGAGGAAAATGTCAATATGAGGAGTTAGAATAAAAAATTAAAAAAGTCAAGTCACGACTTGTCCGATCAAATTGAACTCGATGGAGATTAAAGTAGTTGAGCTACTGTTTATCAACATAAACACCACACTATGCCTCCAATCAAAGAAACTATGAAAGCTTGACAATCATATTCCCTCTTATTTAAAATATGAGCCATACTTTGGAGGATAAGTCAACAATCATGATATAGCTGCTTCTGGTGGAATCATCAAGGATTATCAAGAGAACTAGATTAAGGACTTCTTTAAATATTTTGATTATCATGGTATAGTTGCTAAATTTATGAGTATTCTTGAAAGTCTTGACATATGTTAGACTAAAAAGTTTGACAAAGTTAACATTTACCCTAATTCTATTAAAGTACTTATGTTCATTTGTAAAGAGTTTTCTGTAAATGATCCATTCATTGAAACTATTAACAAAATTAGAGAACTTATTATGAAAAAATGGATAGTCACCTTTAAATATGCTTTTGGCAAAGCAAATAATTGTGTTGATTAGCTGGCTCATTATGTCTTTACCAATAATACAAACATGATTTAAGTTATAGAAATTGTTTATACACTGAGATGATTTAAGTTACCTTTTTACATGATTTTCTAGTGGACTTGTATTTAAGAAAATGAACCACCTTAAAATTGAAAAATGAATCACATTAAAATGAATGTAAGGTGCACTGGATGGAATGCTACTAGAATAAAGGATGAGCGAAGTTATAAATATAGTTATAAATATATTTATCACCAAATATAGTTATAAATAGGAAAAATCACAACCAATGATTCCCAAAGAGACATATCCAAAGTTGAAGACCAAAGAATTCTAATTTAACACTGCAATTATAGGGGTCCTAACTATATTCAATTATGATTGTGAAAATACATAATTGCCCCTTAGTATTCATTAACAAAACTAATTGTATTTATGTGGTGAATAAGTCACCAATCATAAAATAACAACATTGTATTTCATTTGAACAAGAAATAGTTCTTACAGTGAAAAATCCAAAATAAATTCATTTCCATTAATATAACCAAGTGTTTTCACGTGATAAATAAGTCACCATTTGCAAAATGACATCACTTCATTTTGTTTTAATAACAAACAATTTTATTTTACATTGGTTAAGACCAAACTAGCCTGATATCAGTTGGAAATGATAAGACTCTACAAAAACCTTCAAGGTTTTAGAGGAAGAACTAGTAAAAGGAAGCTACATCTTCCTAGGCGTAATGGCCGAGAGGAAGATCTCATCCCTTAGCAAAGAGGTGGGTTTCTTTTTCATATCCACCATAAATAAATATCAGATGGGAATCCAACAATCCAAAACATTAAAGGTTTTTAGGGTCTGCTGTAGGGACTAATTCTGCTGGTAGAAGAATTCAAAGAAATTCTTCTTCTCATGTAGCAGGTGCACGCCTAATAAGTAAGTGAAAGGATGAGAGATGCCTGGGTCTTGGAGAAAGGGTTCTTGATGAAGCTTGGGAAAGTAAACAGTGTTATGTAGCTTTTAGAAACTAGACAGGCCCATAGAAATTGTAAAGGGCTTCTTATGCAAGGGCTCCCTCATGCCACCATAAAGATGGCAAAGAAATATAGTATCTATGGCCAAGTGATTGTTGCACAGAAGGGATTGAGCTACTCTCAGATGAAATTGCACAGGCTTTCCTCCCCCTAGGGCCAAGATTTACTGATCTAATAAAATCCAGATAAAAACTAAGTGCTCCATAGGGGTCACAGGCTTATCAGCGAATTTCTCTAAAAATAGTTCCATGATCTTAGTATAAGAAATAATACCTTTAATCTTGGATTCAAGCTCAGTAGGCAGGGTAACATAAGATTCATACTTCACAGGGATAGCAAAGAAATTCTCCTCCTTGATAATCAGCAACCCTAGGAACATCAACACATTTAAGAGCGTGATGGTCATGGGACTTAACTTAAAAAAGAAAGCATTATAGCTGGGAACTCAGAAGCTCAAAAAGGCCGTCATCAAGCTAACAGGGATATTAACATTAACTAGTTAGAGCTGGATTAGGTCATAAAGACCCATCTCCTTCTAATGCAATTTATAGTTGGCCTCAAACTTTTGACCCAATTGGTCCAAGGACGAGGAGATTAGGCCCAGTTGTAGAGCTTTTGGCAGGAAGATTTAGTAAAAGGTAATGTCATTTGGCTTAGTATGAGGTCACGAACTGATGTTAGGGGCCACAAATTTAGCTAGGTAGGTCTTACTGCATTAGAGAGGTTTCGGGCTATAGACAAATACCACACATTGCTATGGTTGGACATATAAAAGCTCTAGGGAAAAGTGCTGATGAAACAAAGTAAAATGCAATCAACATTTATACCCAAAAAAGCAAGAATCTGACCAAAGGAAAGAATCTCACTAGAAACTATTGCACAGATGGAATGATGAAACTTCTTAAGGAGGAAAGAAAGAAGAATATTAGATTAAGAACTTAAATCGAGACAAATGCGAGTTCAAGATGGAATATTTACCACAATAAGTCCTCCTAGAGGGCCAATGGGATTTTGGATAGTGGCTAGAGAGTCAAGCAAGCTTCCAATGAGAATAGTGGATGAGGTAACATTAGAAGTAATGTCAGCAAAACAAAAAACCATTATTGAGCAAAGAAGTGAAAGGAACAAGGAGCATAAGCTTAATAGTCAAGGAATGGTAGAGAAAACAAGAGGACTAACAAGAAAGGGGAAGGAAAAATTTATACTGTCAAGAAGGCAAATAAAAATGAAATGATGTTTCAATCCTTTTTCAAACGTGCCATGTGGCATATAGTTGCTAGCTACTAGCATGCGGGAGGCATTGTTTGGACTAAAATTAAAACATTGACTATAACATAAAATGGGCTAAATAACTAAAACATCCGACCCAATAAGTGATTTAACAATAGGGTTAGTACAGATCATAATGGAATGACTAGATTAGATAAGCACAGGTCTTTGAATCCCTTAAAGCTCGGAGCCACCATCTAGACCATTGTAATACAAAACTATAACCTCGACGGCCCTGAATCTCATAAAGTCATGGCCATTATCTACGAATATCTCGAAGACACAAACTAACTATACGTTAACAACAGAACGCGTTATGAATAGAAAAATCTTGTCATAAATCTTGTGGACTGTGCATATTGAATCCTTGATATTTCACGAACAAGTTTTATATTTCATGGGAGCAATCGTTTCAATTAAGCCATTATAAAAGGAAGAGAAAGTCACAGAGAGCAGGACCAAACAATAACACCTTTCAAATACTAAAATCTTTCAAACTTCTAGTTCTTATATTTGTTAGACAACTCTCAAGTTTCATTGTAGTCTTGTAATTGTTATTACTTTGTAATTTATCTTTAGTATTAATCAAACACTTGTAATTTTAACTTCTTTTTGTCTTTTACATTTAGGTAAATTGTGATAAACGAATTCAGGAACCATTTGTTATCATTTAAGACTCAGGAACCTTTTTTGCTCACAACAAACATTTTGGGAAAAAAAAATTGGTATATATTTGCTCCTTAATTCTTTTTTTTTTTCCTGTTTGGAGAAACATGCTAAGCATTTAATATACATACTCCATATTCGGGTCTCCAATCATTTAGCAGGTAGATTAACAAACGTCAAAGAGTTAGTGACCTAATACCTGTACCATTTAAGTATTACAGATAAACACCGACCCACAGTTCCCGGCAGAAAATTTGAGATCCTTTGAAAACAGATCGCATTTAATATTTGACAGGAAGAACAAACATCGTGCATCATAATCATAAGTTTTGCAGAAGGTTATTTAAGAATTATAGGATGGCACGTGTTTCATGGATCAAGTTTGCTGCCAGCAACGTCAACAACGAACCTATATCTGACATCGTTCCTCTCCAATCTCTCGAACGCCTCGTTGATGTAATCCATCTTCACCATCTCTATCATTGAACTCAGACCCTTCTCTTTCCAGAACCCCAACATCTCTTCCGTCTCCTTTATGCTCCCTATGAAGCTTCCCGTTATCATCTTCCTCCCTGCCAAGAAATTATGCTTGTCAATCTTGCAAACAAGGAATTACACAGAGATGTATTGAGAGAGACAGAGATAGTACCAAGCATGACCATGGGGCTGACGAATTGCAGGGGAGTGCTGATGACACCCATTAAGATCAACTTGCCATCGACTTTGAGCAGAGAAAGATAAGGCTCAAGAGGGTGACCCACTGGCACGGTATCGATGATATAATCAAGTGAATCAGCAATCTTCTGCATCTGAGTTTCGTCTGAGCTAACCACATAATCGTCCGCTCCAAGGTGCTCCAGAGCCTCCTGCTTCTTCTTCTCCGAAGAGCTTATCACTGTCACGTGGTGTCCCATGGCCTTCGCTATCTTCACACCCATGTGTCCCACTCCTCCGAGCCCCAATATTCCTCCTCTCAGCCCACTCAGTTTCAGTCCAAAGTGCGACAGTGGACTGTACACTGTCACGCCGGCGCACAACAGTGGAGCCACTTGCTCCGGCAACATCCCCTCTGGTATCTTCACAACGAAGCTGAAAAACACAATCAACAAAACACGGCTTCAGAATCGGTGAAAAAGTGCGTCTACTTATGATTTTGCTTGTTTTGTTTTTCAAGAGGAATCTTTGAAGACCATGTATAAAGCATAAAACTTTGGGTCTCCATACAAAGGTTTCAACTTCTACGCGGGATTTGTTTTGTTGGAACTTTTCAAAGAATATAAAGCAGGGAGCTTTGGAGGAAATATTGGAATATAAGTTAAGATGACGATTGATTACTTTTGATCCACGACCATGGTTTCGGCAAAGCCACCTTGGGTGGGTTTTCCATCGGTGTAGACATCATTGTAATTCCAGATCTTCTTGCCGCAATATTGCTCGATATCAGATTTGCATGCCCTGCAATTTCTGCAGCTCCCAACGATGAGTCCTGCTCCGACCAATTCTCCGACCTTAAACTTGCTCACATTCGGACCCACCTCGATCACTTCTCCCACAACTTCATGCCTGTATATATATATATATATATATAAGAACTCTCGTCAGCTCTCAGAGACACAAACAGAGGATCGGAAGCCATTAGAGTATAATTTAAAGGGGTTGTTATCAGTTGTTTTACCCGGGAACCATGGGATAATTGGACATGCCGAGATCATTCTTAATCTGATGCAGATCCGAGTGGCAGATTCCGCAGTAGTGAACCTTGATATACACATCATCGGGCCCTGTGTTTCTGAAAATAATAGGGAAGTTAAAACAGGGGGAACCAAAACACAGAAGGAAAAAAAAGAAAGACAAGTTTTGTAAAGAAAGGAAATACCTGAGAGTGAAGGTGTATGGAGAGAGAATCCCAGAAGGGTCTCTGGCAGCCCATCCAACAGTTGTTCTTTCTCCTTCGAGGCTGCCCATGTTGTCTCAGAGGTGGAGAGATGAAGTGAAGAGGAAAAGGCAAGCGGAGTGAGGAGAGGAAAGGATGAGACAGGTTTGAGAGCGCGTGAGTACAAATAGGAAGTGAGGATAAGAAGACTGCCCCTGAAATAAGTAAATATATACATTTAATTATTATTATTTCAGAAATGGCATGCCACTACGCCAGGGATTGATGGATACATTGGAACAGCAACGGGTGAGATCTGCAGGCGGGGTTGGTGAAGGAGTTGGTGACAATCATCTGCTTGCTTCTCTATGACTAGTCATCTTCCATCCTCCTTCCTCCAAAAATCTTGGCCTTTCATGTCGTGTCATATAATACGGTTTTTATTATCATATCACTTTGGTGCCGCGATACCTTGGGATAGGGAAAATAACATCTACCTAAAAAAAAATTATTATCAAAAAATTTATAAAATATATACCCTTCTTACTGTAAAATATAAAATATTTTTTAAAAAATTAAATGTTATATTTTTAAATATTTTAATGTGTAATTATTTTTTTTTAAAAGTGTCCTTATTAATAATGATTTTATATTTATTATAAGGTATTTAATAGGGGTAAGTATAGAAAGATAGAGTTAGTTTAAAAGTAGATAATTATTTTATTGAGGGTGAGATCTAATTAAAAATACCTTATATTTTTTAATAGAAAAAGTATAAAATACTTTCAAATCTTAAATTTATATATTTATATTTTAATAAAAATATTTGCCAATTTATAAAAAATATAAATTTATAATAACAGATTATAATTCTAATTTATTTAATTTTATATATTTTTTATTGAGTTATAAATGTGTAAGATTTAAAATTTAAAAATATTTTATAAATTTTACAAAAATTTTTATGATAATTTTTTTTTTTCCTGACCAACGTGTAATTGTTCCTTTGGATATGTAAGAAGCATTGCAACGGATAAACTTGAACGCGTAAAAGTTCTAACTATTACTGTCAAAATATTTGCATGTAATAGTATGAGAACTTGTTAATCCCTACAGTCTTATACATAAATTGTGTTTTAAAAAAAATATATGATTCTTTTTATAAGTTATTTTATATATTAAAAATTAAATTATTTATTACTTTTTTCTAACTTGACTATTTCAGAATTTTCAAAAAACAGGGAGCAAAAAGTTGCATGGGAGAAAAATGTTTTCAAATAAAAAAATGTTTTCAAATAAAGTACATTTAATAAAAATCAGTTGAAAAATTTCTTTCTTTTTTTAGACAATATTAATAATTTAATTATTTTCTCTTGATTTTGGTAAAGTAATTAGAAGTGACTTATAATTAAGAAAATAAAAAATTATGATTTTATTAGTATCTTTTATTGAATTATGTTTCTGTTTATTTTTAGATCATCTCCCATCAAACAATTCTTGTGTCAAAATTCTCTTAACCATGACTAAATTTGTGTTTTCAATCATGTTCAATACATAGCTAGACATTACACGTGGATATTTCTTTCAATAGAGTTTTTGTACCACAGTTTGCCACCCATGTTTTTTGTTAGACCCAACTCTTATTAGTGTCTATAAACTTGTGTTATATATATATACATATATATTTATATACACCTTTTGATTATATTTATAAATTACTTTTAATATGCTTTATTAGAATTAATAAAAATTTTAAATGTCATTAACTCTCCAAAAATTTAAAAAAAATTAAATTTATTTTTATTAAATTGGCATAGTTTTTCATCAATATTTCACAAGATAAAAGAAAAAGAAATTGTTATAACAAGGCTAATGACATGACTTGTAAATAATATTAAAATAATTATTTTCTTTCTCTCATAAACACAACTGGAGAGAATATTACATTCTTTTGAAATAAGAAATTACAGTTGAGTATGTACAAATAGTAGGCATAACCTCTAACAAACATGTGTTATTATATTTTGAATTGGAAGTGTGATATATACAAATTTAACCAAAAGCGATGAACAAGAACCTGCTGGGATAGATGCCACATTCGCACAGGCTGGCCTACTGTTGAAGCACTAACGAATGAGGGATATTATTCCATGCATAAACAATAATTAGGGGCAGATGGCATATTTCCTTATATTCTGAGTTGCATCGAACATCATTGCGTCATCAAAACGTCACCTCTTCATACAGGTCCAAGGAGAGTACTATCAAGCGTCTTTGATACGCAAGCCTCAATTTAAAAAAATTAAAATTAAAATTAATATTGATATTGAAATTAAAATTAACGTTAGAATTAAGACTTTAAAAGTGATTTTGATATAAAATAATATTTAAATAGAATATTTACAATAATTTTATTTTATAATCAATTAAAAAATTATCAAAAGACAAAAATGGCCCTTATCATTAAAAAAGAAAATACAAAGTCTTGATAGATCTGAAACTCCATCTTTAACATGAACCAAATCCAAGTCTAGCCACAAGTTCAAATTCAGGCATTCTCATTATATGCATAACAACTAGAACCAAATCTGAGAACCACATCTCAAACTCAATCTCGAACGAGATCTAAAGGTGAGTGAATTCGAACTCAAACCAATGGGAACCAAATCTCAAATCAGTTGATAAGAGGAGTGAAAGTATGACAATTAGTAGATGGGATGAAAATAGATCAGAGCAAGAAAGCTAAACAAAATGTAGAAATGGACGGTGAAGACTTTTCAATCGACGTTATGAAACCTTTGATCTCCGGCATCATGAAATCTCTAAGGCAAGACTGAGAGACCATCAAAATCACCGCTAGATCTTATTTTCAATCTCTTCGACTTTTTTGGTGGCGTCGATGGAGGAGAGGCTGGTGTTGGGGTTGGCACTTGTGGAAGGCGAAGGGTAAAAGGCTCGATGAAGACGCTCAACTAGGTGGAAAGCAAAGAGAGAGAGAGACAAGGAAGAAAGGATGGAGGCATTTTAATCTAAAAATTATCAATCCTATTATTAATTTGGTGGGATTAAGCAATACCATAGGGGTGGTGGGTCTCAATATCCCCACCTAAATGGGATTGAGCAATCCTAAGTATTAAGGAATACTTCATACCAAATATGATAAATGTGAGATTATTCTAACCCAATCCCAACCCCTGCTCACCAATATTGTGTACCAAACAAGACCTTACAGTATTACGCTTTCTTGCTGACAAAAAATGAGCATCTTTTGAGCAGTCATTCACCTACGCTTTGTATTATAACTCTATGAGAAAGCATAACTTTTTTTTTTAAGTTTTGGTATAGACTTTTATATTTTTTATATTTTAAATTCTTACATTTTTATTTTTTAATATTCTATATTTCTTTATGAGTGGTGTTATAAAAATTTAAAATATAAAAAAATAAAAAAAAGAATCTAAAATATTAAAAAAAAATACAGGGATCCATAACAAAATTCGAACATAGTGTAGAGATCCAAAATTATGTGCTAAAATTAATATTTATTTTAACTTGATAAGAGAAAAATAAAATCCTAAAGATCACATGATACTTCTAATATATTTTGTTCAATCTTTATTATAAGGCCTTTTTAATTATCTCATGGAAGTTAAGGAGAGGTAATTAAGTAATTAATTTTATATAAAAAAGATAAACCTTCAATTTTACTTCTATTTAAATAAAAAAAAATTAAATTTATATTACATTCTCTTTCATAGTTAATGAATTCAAATAGAGACAATATTAAAAAAAATAATTAATACTACATCAAATGTCTTGTTATAAATAAAATATTGGGAGAATGAGAAGATGAGGAGGAGCTAAAGAACAAAAGCAATAGAAATGAGGATAATCTCTCTTATATTCTCCTTCATATTGACAATACAAATGATATGCTTTGTTTATAAGCATGGACTTATATCAAGGGTTACAAAAATGATAATGACGAATGAAACATAATTGACACTCTTAAGGGTGGGAGTATCATGAAAGAAAATGAAGATGAAGAGATAAGAGAGATGAGCATCCACATAATTCTTAATATTCATAATATGTTTCATATTGAAGATAAAAAAAATATTTTTCAAACTATTATTAAATACTAAATATAAATATTTTGAGAATTCAAATCTTATTTTATTGCATTATAATATTTTTAATTGCTGATTTTATTCTATTTATCGAACTGGTAAATGGTAGACTCTTTCTTATGTAAGGCTGCACAAAGAACAGGATGGCATGGACTTCACCCTAACTTAAAGTCCGATCTCTTTTATAAAAAGGACTAAGTTAAGCAATCCATAGTTCGGTTTTATTCAATAATAACTTGAAATTAACATGACTAGTTTGGTTTATAGGATTGGGAGACTGGTCCTATTAGTCCAGTACTCACTTAGTTTTTTTTTTCTTTTCTCTATGAAAGGCAATAATTCATTTTAACCTATAAACTCAATTAAGATAGTAAAAACACTTATAATAATAATAATAATAATAATAATAATAATAACGATAATAATAAAATTCATAATAATTTCCAACAAGGAAAAAAAATTATTTCTATTATAGTTTAAATGATTTAAATTTATAACTTTAACAAAAACAACAGCACTCAACAAACTTCAATAGTACTACATTACAATAATAATTTAGAAAAAAATCTAATAAATTTTCATACAATCATCCCCTTAACATCAATCACACTTGAAGTATTTGTCAAAAATAAATTAATTATAATTATGATAAAAAATTAATTGGACTGGATCAGACTAAGTGATTCGGATGCCTAGTCTCTTGTCCACTTCAATCTGAAAAAATAGTCTAATTTTTTCAAATTTTTAATTCTAAAAGATTAATCTCTATACAGAACAAACAAGATTAGAACTATTTCGAGTTAAATTAAATTAGATAGGATTAGAGTATTTTTACACAACCCTACTCAATGACTATTGCCTGACATGATAACAAGGGACCCAGCACGTCCCCTCTAAGGTGGATTATTCGTTTGTTTATTTACTATTTTAGTTTTGTAAAAATGAATCAATTATGATGGTAAAAAAAATCAATTCTATTTTATATGAATACTTTTTATGCATTTTAATTTGTACGCAACTTATAATATGAGAATCGGGGTCCACTTTTCCGTTGAAAGGACAGGTTTGCTGGGCTCATTGTTGATTTTTCTTAAACATTACTACTCGAGTACGACTATCCCTCCATCTCATATTGTCGACCAATCTTCTTCCTTTTAAACCCTAGCCATTATCGACGTCTTATTCTAATCCTCTATATTTCAGCCAAAAAAAGAAAACGATAACTCATTCTAAATATGATTCCAATCATGAGCCAGGTTAAATAGTGGCAAAATTTATATATTCTCTCTTACGATCATATTCTTTTTTATATGGTATCAAAAAATTATAATTCTCAATCTCACAAATTAAATTACTCAACTTGTTCGTGAATATGATTGACTTATCTCTTCTATACACATGAATCATTATGTATTTTTATTTTTATTTTATTAATCAATTTCATTCCATTATTTTCCAACGAACAAATGAGACCATAATGTTCTAATTCAGACTTTAGGGCTCTGTTTCTATTTTTTAAGGATCTTGCTCCATCTGATCTTTTGTTTCTATCAAATAATGGGTTATAATTGAAATTAATGCAAGAATTGTTTTTTTGAGATGGTTATACTTCAAGTTGCATGCGTAAATAGATACGAACTTTACTACAGTGACTGTGGTCTCTAAAAACGCAATTCAGATAGATACAAATGTGAAAGTTTTATAAACATTGTATTTAAGTCTTATAAGTCACTCTCCTACTAATTTATTGAAACTCTTGTATTTTTAATTGTCTAAATTGATATTTACAAATATCATTCAACAGAAAATTAGGAGATCTTTTAAGAATGGAAAACAAAAAGGTGTTATTTTGTCATGAAGGAAAAACATTGGATATAGAAATTGGAAACTTTACCTTCTCTTTTGATAAGTTTTATTCTATTGGGTTTGGTGAGGTGGTCAGCACAAAGATAAAAAGATGGCTTAAAGCTTTAACAAAGGCGCACGCCATGGGTCACCAACCGCATCGATGGCTATTCGCTATTGCCACCTCATGGTAACGATGTTCGTAATATGTTTGACGGAGTGGGTGTGTGTGATGTATTTGACTTGATATGTTTTTCTGATACAGCCCAGTTGAAGCAGTAACGTATTTCTTAAAATACATTTATATAAAAGTATGCTTGGGCAACTAATTCATTGACTTAAAATTTGCCTTCTTTATGTCTACATTAAACTTCAGGCATAAATATTTTATCATTCAGTATTCAAATTTAAAATTTTTAGGGGTTTTGAGAAAAAAATACCACTAAAGTACTTCGGCCAGATGTCCGTTGAGTATGAAGGTGATTATTTATAGAGTAAAGATGCATCATTGCTCTTGAAGTATTCTCTAAATAGCACCCATCATTTTAAACTATTGATTAGAATAATTTTACCTTTAAAGTAATTAAAACAGAACATTTTGACTATTGCCATCAAATTTAACATTAAAAATATTAACTAAGATTTCAATGTTGATTGTTAAGAAATTCAACAAGGAAAAAAAAAACTCTATTTTCATTATTTCAAGAGCAAAATTATTCTAACCAATATTTTAGGATATTGAGTATTTTTAAGAGAATATTTTAAGAGCAAAAATGCACATTTATCTTTATTTATATGAACCAAAATAGGCAAAAATATGGAAAGATTTATAATCAATTTTTCGACATTTTGTATGGGAAAAGCGTAGATGACAATACTACTTGACTTTGGAGATAAGGCTTTTTGGATGCTTTCAATTTTTATGACGGTTTTTAGTTTGCAAGAAAGAATAAGTATACATAAAACTAAATAAGCTATAATAATACCAACAAAGGTTAGTCTGACTAGTGAAAATTTAATATATGATTTGCAAAACTATGAAATCAATTTTTTTGTTTTTTTGTTTTTTTGTTTTTACTTATATAAGGATCTTGTTAGTAGATAACTTAATATATATAAGAACTCTTTGAACCTAAAAACATACCTATACTAGATACAGTCAGTTACGGCCAATGAGTCAGAGCTTTTATGTGCTTGGTAAAATGGTTAGCTCTCTGTCCGCGTTTCATTCACACGAGTCTCCAAAACTATACGGTAAACTATCATCTGAAATATTATTCATCACTTGAGAATTACTTGAAGCAATTTTATGAAAAATATTTCTAGATGTCCGTGAGAGATGACAAGGAAGCTAAATACCTCACCATGGAATCCATCACTTCAATGATTTTTGCCGAGCAGTATACAATCCGAATTTGCTTAGGAATGAATGATTCGATGGGGAAATTGAGTTTTGATATGATTGGAAGAACGACTGGGGAGCATATAAAGCCGCACACCAAAAAAACCGGGTGGCTATCTGAACACCAGAACCTTAACGTAAACGTGTTGACTAACTGACACGAGTTCATCAAATATATCCAGTAGACCATCTTCTAGGAGGAGCCATGATTGAATCCAGTGAATGTGACAAGCTGCTACCTTTCAACCATTACTCAGGATTTTGTCAGATCCCAACTTCTTTGCATGTACGGAGGGAGAGGTGCAACAAACTCGAGGCTTTCCACATTCCAAAGATCGTGGGAGGAAGATAATTGCACATCTTGCAGAGCCTGGGACACATTCGGCAAGACCACATGCTTACAATGAAGATGCAAACGAGGATGCTTCTCCGAGATACTTCCCTTGTTCATATTGAGACCGAAGGGGAGTGCTTTTTCGTCCTCACTCGAATCTTCTTGGTCTGGCACATCGAAGTGTTTCCACCTCCTATGAGCTTGCCATCCATACTTGTAGTCCCCAACTATTGGCGTTCCTAACACTTCAGCACAGTGGACCCGAAGCTATAGCACCAGCACAAGATAATAAGATTAGATGATTCTCAAGTCTTGTGTTTTGATAACTAAATGTGAAACCAAGATGAGATGGTTAATGTAAAACCTGGTGTTTTCTCCCAGTAAATGGCAAAAGCTCCAACCATGAGTAACCTGCATGATAAGCGGGGGCAAAAGCGGGCACTGACTCAATCGTGTAAGCTATCATTAGGAGTGCCCAATGCAAATTACCAAGCTAAAGTTAACTGATCGAACTGAAGTAACTGAGCATATGATATCGGTATTGGAGATAACAGGGCTAACTAACTCACATGCGTTGAGGTGCAAAAGAAAGAGAGCAGGGCCGTCAGAACGGAATATATTGTAGAATGAGGGGTAAGAATCTAAGAGAATGTAAAAGAAGAATCAATTTGACTTAATATGTCTACAAAAGTTGTAAGAACTACCAACAGGCGATGGCCCTAGTAAAAGAAGCTATGGCCACTTAAGCACGAAATCTCAAGTTCGAGTCCGTGTAAATACAAAAAACACATTCGAAAGAGCTATCCTTAGTTGGGCGTGACAATGGTTGAATTTGACGCAGTTAAATAGCTTTATTGAAAAAAAAAAATTGTAAGACCTATATAGCTGAACTGTTCGCAAGTCAGTGAGTAGTATGGCTACGAACTCCATGCAAAATACATAAGCCCACTATAGTTAGTATGGTTTCATAAGACCCTAGCCTCTCAAGCTAAAGAGCTTGCTCTGCTATTTCTTTTGTTTTCTGCAATTTTTTATCCGTCTGTAACGCTTTACTCTATCAATTCCTATACCCATATTTGCTACAGATAGAAATTTTAGAATATTCTACATAAATAATATCATAATCATCAGGGTGCCATCATTAACCAAATACTTACCGATGTGATCAACCCACAGCAAACTCTAAATAAGGTAAATTGGATTTTAAATTTAAAGTGACCTTCATTACTAACCATGTGATGAGGACCCAATCACTCGATATTCTGTGATTGCATGCTGCGATGATAATTCTGAAGAATTGTCAATGATAGTTATTCTATCAGATTTCCCATTGTCTACCACCACCTGAAACCGAATCAAGGATAGTACATTTCATCGCTATGGAGGAAACTCAATTTTCCAGATGATCCAAGTTCTTCAACAAAATAATGAACATATGCAAGGTAGCAAATTCAAGCCTAGAGGAATTGGAAGTAATTAGTGTGTTAGAACCAACTAGTTGTAAAGGCCGAGCATTATTGGGATGTCAAGGAATTGGAATTAATTAGTCTCCAGATACAAAGTGAAATTATCGCTTCAATGGTTTGCATGAATGCCTAGAGAATAAACCAAAGATTATCCTTGAGCTTTCACGTGAGCGTTTGGAGGTCATACTCAAGGCCTAGCATGTTTGAGCACACAAAAATGCGTTTCAACTTGGTTCTTC
The DNA here is from genome assembly GCF_029017545.1 of Prosopis cineraria. NCBI lineage: Eukaryota > Viridiplantae > Streptophyta > Magnoliopsida > Fabales > Fabaceae > Prosopis > Prosopis cineraria. The sequence continues at coordinate 20,907 of NW_026556221.1, read as the reverse complement.
TAGCAGAGGAAATTCATACCTCATTATTTTAAGATAAGATCCACTAAAACCTTTAAATCTTAGTCATAAGCTGATACTATTTAATGCTGTAGTACTAACTCTGGTCCTATATTAAGGAAAATAATTTATTTAAGCAGTGGTATTAAATTTGTCAACCATTTGTATTATTTTTTAAGAATTACCCTTAAAATTAAAAGGACTCCATTCTCTTGCCAATTTCTTTCCACCTAATTAATTAAGGGCACTTTTGTGAAAAAATAATTAACACAATAGACATTTTGAAAAGGGTCTTATATAAAGAACCAAGACAAACTCTCAAAAAAGGTTCTTATAAAAAGGACCGAAGGGAGTAATTTTTATGACATGTCTAACATTAGCATTCTCTAGAATGTAGCCAAACAATATTGATGGATAACCACATCAATGCTAATTGCATTTTTTTTTTAACATAAAAAGGCATAAATTTATCAAATGCAGCGATGAACAACCAGAAGATGCGCACAGGAGTGCAGCAATTTTGTTGGGAATTGGAAAACTTGGATAAATGAGAAATAAGGGATGAGAAATAAGGATATCATCCAACCTTACCCAGTGAAGCAGAAACCAGCCCCCTTGGACGTCTTGGACATCCAATGACCAGTGCTAAGTACCTTCTTTGTAGGATTCTCTTTTTCTTACCAATCTACATATAATTAAGTGCCAGCTGGTCAGGGAAAAAATACGCTTATGCAACTTGAGATTATGACCACAGAAGATCAATGCTCAAAAGGAATCATGGCTATATAAGGCATCCGGTGAAATAGGCAAAAAAAAAAAAAAAAATAAAGCATTAAAACTCACTCACATCATCAGATGCCCTGAAAGTTTTCTCCCGGAATATGGAATGCAGAACTATAGCACTTGTGTGTGTCCTTCCCATCACCAAAATGCCTGTACAATCTCTGTCCAGTCTGTGCACCTAATATCCTGCCTAGTTTAAGTATCAATGCAGTAGCTAGTTTTTCCCATTCACAGATATTGTCAGATAGGAAAAAAAAACAATCCAACTAATCTCATTTATTTGCAAGTTTGGTATTGATGATACAGTTCTCATGATCTTCCACAGAATAATAATAACTAAAAAGCTTTATAATTTTTATTGCTACATTGGTACAACGTTCTCGGATAGGCCTCCTAAGTATTAGAACATTAAAATAATTTCAATCAAATTAGGCAGACCACACAGGAAAAATATGTTTAATTTATTTTTAAAGGTTGTCCGTGACTGGTAAGGATCTTTTCTGAAATGTATTTTATAAGTGATACCCCTAAAGCATAATACCATATTTTGTGAGCCCTGATACACAAAACATTCAATAATTTTGCAGAGGATAAAGCATCATCAAGGGTTTCTGCTTGAGGAAGCATATCACCTCTACCTAATCTAGAGAAAGAAGGTAATTCTATCTGTAAATAGCTTCAGAAAATAATATGAATCATGGTAAAGACATCACTCAGAAACTTAATCGTGAACTCACCAGTCGAGGAGATTCTGAGTATTCATAAGTTAAGCATGCTGCAGCCACTTCATCTAAACTTCGGCTGATATTTATGCCACCCTTATTCAACGAGAGATTCACATTTAAGTAATGATCACCGAAGATCAGTATGACAAAGAAAATCAACAAGGAACATCAGATAGTTACCTGAACAGGCATCCCTGAAGGTTTGTTCAGAACAAGAATGGCAGGATCCTGAATCTCATAAAGCATATAAATTTACATTCTAGGAGCACAATCAATTGAGAATCTCAAATAATGAGAATTAAAGTTGAAAACCTTATGCAAAACTAGGCTGTGGATAAAGTTAACTTCAGCAGCAGTGATACCAGATTCATGTTTCTCTTGAGACGTCTCTTTAACACTAACAGGAAGAAAGATCTTATCTCCTAAGTTTAAGGTGTCCTTGGCTGTCACCTTCCATTAATTTTCAAGAATCAGAAGTAAAACCACTCCAAGGTATCCGTTAATATGAAAAAGTGAAAAAGCCTTCATTCTACATATAACAGGAAAAGGGATGAAAAGATGAACATGCACAAAAAGGTCAACTTTTTCACTTTTGCAGAATGACAATTTTATATAGCAGTTGGGTACCCTTTTTAGTCTATGTTTGTTTTCTTGAGTTTCCATAGTTTTGTTCTCCACAGAAGCAGATTCCCTTCGAACCTGGAGTAAAGCAGTGAACACCGATTGATTAGGCTGGAAAAAAGGCAGGCATTTAAAAAATATTGTGAGGGAGTCTTATCCTGTTATACATTGGCCATGAGAAACAAATTCAAAGGCTTCAATTTGTTTCCCCGCAAAGTGAAGCATGTACAAATAAAGTACTGTGCCTGTGTGCCCTAAGGGAACAAGGTAATTTTTAATCACAAAATGTGCTATACTCATGTTGTATGAGTGCCTGGCAATAACAAAGTTCATCGGAGCCTAAAATATTCAATTAAGGATGCAATTACCGTCCATTATCCACATTCCATATGGAGGATGAAAAATGAGAAAAGAAGTAAATAAAACCTCAGAAAGGCTACACCAACTGAGAGTTTTAAAATTGAGCCTTTTAGCATCAACATAACCAACGCCAGCAAATTGTGGTCTCTCATAGCACCAAAGAAACGAGCAATGGAGTTACCTGTCTAAGACGAAAGAGCTTCTGCACAAGGCTTCGAGGTAGCTCAGGGCAGCACCTCAGAACCCACTTGAGCGCCGTAGTGGAGGACGTAGCAGCAAGGACCTGTTTAACTTCGGACCGGCGGCCTGAGAGTGCCTTTCCGAGATCAGCGCCGTTAACAGTGGGAGTGAAAGGCGGCAGAGTAAGCCATTTGGCGTCCTTCCTCCGCCCTTTGACTTCGTTTGAGCTATCAAGAACGCTGGAGTAATATTTAGTGTGCCATGATCCGAATCCAGACAAGCGAAGTGTCCCACCGACATCGGCCGTAGAAGAGGATGCCGGCGATAGGAGTTTGATTTTGATGGGACGGAGGAATATGAATTCCTTCATGGAAATAGAATTTGAGTGACCCGGTTAGCCTTGAGGGTTTACCTTGATACAGACTTTCAGTAACCAGTGGCAGGTTCTACGAATTTCCATTTGCTTTTCGCTTTGGTATGAACTGAGATTTTGGACAGGGCTAAAACGCAAGTAATTTGATGAGGGGCTTTTGATATCTTAATTATTTTGTTTGTAACATTTTCACCGGAAACTTTTGAGAAGCTTTAAATTTTGGCCCACCCAGTAATCCAAACATGGGTTGAGCATTAAATTGCTATGTTGACCAAACAAATTTACGCGTGTTGATTTCTAAGCCGTTCTTCTTTAATCAAATTTACACGTGCTCTTTCTTTACGACTTCTCCTCCCTCCCTTCTTCCCCTCTGCCCCTTCGTTTCTCACTATCATCTGCCTCTTCAATGTGCTCAAGAATCAAACCTATAAAAATCAAAGACACAAGATCTCATTTGCTAATAGTGTGTTTGGTTTGAGAAGAAAGAAAGGAGAGAAATTTTATTTTGTTTGGTTAGGAAAAAAGGAGAAAAAATAATTATATATAAATAACTTTATCCTCATTTTATTAGTATTGAGATATTTAAAAAAATATATCTATATCTTTTAAACTTATTGCAAAAGGCATATTGATCTTATCCCTTCCTTTACAATCTCTCGAATTCAAAGGAAATTTTGGATGATAGATTTTCTCTCCTTTCCAATTTTTCAAGGTAAAGAGAGAGAGCAAAATCTCTTTCCAGCTCTCCAATTTTTCAAGCCCAACAAGAGGAGAGTGCTAAATCCCTCCCTTCGCTCTTCTTCTAACTAAACACTTTCTAAAGCTTGCAAGTCGTCACTAGTTTGTTGTTCCTTGTTGTCTTCCCCAAATCTATTCACCCAAGAACATTGGTTCTCTCCAAATCCAGTCATTGAAGCTTGCTTCCTTATGGTCTCATCTTAACATCATTGAAACTCACTAGTTCATAGACTCATGGTCACTAGTTCATTGTCCCTAACTAGTGCTAGGCACAATATCAGTCAGTAAAGGCTCTTAGCCTTTGAGTAGAAGAACTTGGGTTTGTTGTTGTTGCTGCTACAGGATGATGAGCTGGGAAACTCATTCTCTTCGTTCAAAGACTTAGGAGAATCTAAGTTTTACATTTATTGGTCTCATCGTTAAGGATTAAGGTTATAATGTCTTAAGTTAGTCTTCTTATGGTATAAAGTACAAGTTTGATTGGATTCTTTGGTTGAAAAACACTATGGCCATTTTAACATGCTCATTAACAACAGGATTGTGCCTTTGTATTAGTGAAATTCCAATAAGGTTACTATATCATGAGGAAGTGATGGAGTTAGATATGGGCAAGGATATTAGAGATGTGGAAGTGGAACGAAGTGGCTTTTGTATAAGTTGGCTTGTGTAGCTCTGATGTTGTTTTTATGATTGGGAATTTGTTTTTTTGGGTTCCTTTTTAGATCTCAGGTAGCATTTTACTCATGATTTGGTTTTTTGAGCTCTCATGGCTTTGGTATTATTTCTAGCTTTGATATTTGCTCATGATTAAATAAGCACGGACTCATGGCAAATAAACATTGAGGACCAAGATGTAAATGAACTCACAATAGAATGAAGGCAAAGATGGAGGGTTTTGCAGCCGATGAAATTCTCTAGGTTCATAGAACACTCTAGGCTCATAGGTGAAGTCAAAAAAGAAGATGATGAAGAACAAGAAAAAAGAAAAAACAAGGACATGTGTAAAATTATGGGTCAAATTGAGAGAGTTAATGATTAATTATTTGATTGAATTAACAGTCGGGTATTATTACACTCCTTTTAAAAGTTTAAGGGTGGCATTGCTTTGAAAAAAGTTTTGAATGCCATATACTCTTAACAAAAAAGTTCTATGACATTTTCCCTCTGTTTGAATGGGAAGAAAAGTTGAAATGAAAGAAAATGAGAGAAAAGAAAATGGAGAGAAGAGAAAACTGGAAAGAAAATATTATCACTCTTTCTGTTTAGATGTACAGGAGAAAATAGGGAAGAAAGAAAATGAACAGATATAATAATAACTATAATGCCCTTATTTCAAAATATATCATGTTTCATGTAATTATATTTGTGAAAGTATATCAAATTATTTGTTAAAAATATATTTTTATATTATATTTTAAAATCAAATAATTAAAATTAAATTAATGTAATTCTAGACACTTGATCTAACCAATGGCTAAATTATTTAATTAAATAGTTAAATTAATGCAATTCATAACCATAAAAATTAAAAATTATAAACCAAACTGTTTAATTAAAATTAAATTAATATAATTAAGTAGTCTGTTGAGAGTCAGAGCACGAAATAAATAAGAGAGATGGGGGGTAGACAGTGAAAAAAGTTTTACTTTCAAAATTTCTCTACTTTTGGAAAGAAGAGTCGGAAGGAAAAAATAGTAAATCCCACACCCTATTTTCCTCCCACTTTTTCTTTCCTCTCATTTTTCTTCCCTATCCAAACAAGGAAAAATCTGTTTTCTCTCCTATTTTCTCTCCATATTTTCTTTCCTCTTATATTTTCTTTCCAACCAAACAGAGCATTTAAGTTTTCAACTCTTTTAAAGTTTACATCCATTTTTCTAAGTACGAACCAAGATAATGCTCCCCACTCCCTCAGGGGGGTCTATGTGAGAATTATGGGATTCTTACTAATTACTGGCCGTGGCCTTTGTCTAATGGGCGTGGCCCAAAAAGGCTACATTTATGCAACCATGAAGTTCTTTCTTTTTATGAGAGAATATTTTGCATCTACTTCAATTAAATAATTATATCAATCCATCAATTTTCCAACCATGCCACTCATAATTTATATATCAATAAAGTATGAGCTCACATTTTATCCCTGATATTGGTAGCCAATAATCTATAAATACATTTATGAACAGCCACTATCTGAGTTGGGAGGCCTGTCTTCTTCTTCTATTATTATTATTATTATAGACACCTTGACATATATCAGTGTCAATAAATAAATATAACCTTTTTACAGGAAAAAAAGAAGATAAAGAACATTGTCCTTTTGTTTTGGGCTTCAACCCTCATTCTCTTACCAAAAAAATCACAGAAGGAACATTGATTGTGAATTTACCATCAAAACAAAAATCCCTTGTTGATGCCAGTCCATCACAAAGCAAAGCTTTTCTCAGCTGGTCGCTATCATATAAAGAATTTATTCAAAAGCTGCTCAAAATTGAGAGGGAGAAATGGAAGACTCATCAGACATTAATAATTAAATCGTTACATGATATTAATAACAAAACCTGTAGAACAAATGTGGAAAAAAAAAGAAGAAGGGGGAAAACATTGATCTGATCTTTAAATTAAAAGACTAAAACTACATATTAGCATTTAGTCTTAACCACATTCATTGGTGATTTAAAGTTATCTAAACAAATCATACAACAAAAGGACAACAAAAAAAAGACTCCAAACTGTCACATGAACGCATCTTCAAGATCATTTTTCAGTTCAAAATGGCAGTCATTGTGGTGCTAGCTAGCTAGTGTCCCACACCTGGGCTTGGACCCGAATTGGTAAGTTGTATTAGAATTCTGGCATCTTCAACACTTGCGGGCCAATGGGCTTGATCTCCACCGTGGCTTGGCCCATCATCCTTCATTTCTGCAACATTAATGGAGGTTCTTCTTTCCATCTCCTTCAACGCCCGAGCTTCAACCTCAGAAAGTAAATGAACGTGAAGAAGAAGAAAACACAGAACTAAAACCAGAACACCAACTGGGAAACGCCTTTTGTTCCTTCCCATTCCATCTAGAGTGATCATAATTTTGGAACCAGAGAGAAGTCAATTGTAGGAGTGTACGGTAACTAAAGGAATCAACTTTTGTAGTTTATATAAGCAGGAGCGAAGAAGTGGAAGTGCACACTTCAATGAGACGGAAATTCGCTGAGGAAACGAGTAAATAACGGAAAGAGGTCCTTAGGGTTTGACTAAGTTGGAAATAATGCCAAAATATCTGTTTGATATGAAGGGTTGGTCGCTTGGTCTACATTCAGAAACATGCAGGGTATGGTGAATATAATATATAGAACTACATGCTTGAATTTCAGCCAACTTAAGTTATACAGAATTTCCTTGTACAATCTTAATCAACAGCTACCACACAATCTATCTATATTTCAATGGACTTTAAAAAAACCGTAGACCTGGTATATTAGTGATTGAAAACGTTGTCTAAGTACATTTATTTGTTAAGAATACTAAGGATATATAAAGCCTATCTATTTTGTATTTTTAAAAATTGTTCTTTGTTTTTGAAAAAAAAATTTAAAAACATGTTTGGATAAGTGTTTTCATTTAATTGTTTTTAAAACTTTTTTTATTTTTTGCTTTAAAAAAATAAATAATTTTTTCATTTTTTTGTTTTTAAAATACATTATATTTGATTATTAAAAATTATAGTTACCTTGATCAATTTTTATTATTAATTATCACCATTAACTACTTATAACCATTACTATCAATCCATTTTTTAATTCTAAAATTATTTTTACTTGACGTAATCAAACAGATTCTTATTTTGTTTTGTTTTAAAAAATAATTTTAAAAATTGTATTACCAAATACTTTCTCTGTTAAAAAATATAAGACATTTTTTGAGGAATTAAATATTAAAAAATGTAAGATATTTTTAGTATTTCGAGATATAATCATTACCTTTTTTCAAAAATGTCTCTATTAATAGTAACTTTATATTTATCAGAGGATATTTAATAGAGATAAATATAAAAATATGTGACTAGTTTGAAAGTAAGTAACTATTTTATTGGGGGATGAGATTCGATAAAAAATGCCTTACATTTTCGAATGAAGGGAGTAGTTTTTAAAAATAATAAATGAAAACAGAAACCAAGCAGTACCATGGACTTTATTTTCTATTCACGTGTAAACTAAACAACAAACATTATATATATAAGTAGTTGAAGTGGGAGAATTATTTTAGACTGGCGAGGTTCCCAGGATGCAAGTTGCAGCATGGAAGGGTTGATGGTGAAGGATTTAGTGAGCTGGCAGATTTGTGAGGAGCAACATGGAGAATGGAGATGGCGTACATTAAGTCAAGTCAGAGGTTGATGAAATTAAAGAAGCACGTGTAAATCCCAGATTTCTTGCTTAGAAAGGATAGAAATGGGAGGGTTTTGAGCATATTTGTCTAGGGTTTGAACATCATGAACATGCATTTGTTGACAAATTATAATATGGAGATTAGAACCTGACAAATCAAGCCAGCTGGCTAACACTAAATCTTGTGCTGCTCACCCTTCAATGCTGCTTTCTCACCTTCAATTTTTCAACTTTCAAAGCGACATTTCCTTTTGCCTCAAGCTGTATATTAGATTCTTTAAAGAAAGGTCATCAATCTCTCCTTTCTTCCTTTCTTAACCTACACGGCACTTTGAGAAATTTGAATCCTATTTACTTATATTAGGAACAGGGAGACTGAAATAGGAGAAGAAAACAAATGGATAATAATAATAAAAAAATACACTACATTTTAATTCAAAACTTCAGTATTTAAATTTATGATTTTTTTTCATTATTATATATTAATTATTAAATACAACTTTATACAATATCACTTTTTTTTTTTACATTTACATCGATTCAAGTCCATTTATATTTAGATAACTTAACAACTTGCAAAATACAAACTAAGAGCAATCTATAAGAATAATAATTAAATTTTAACATGAAAATACATGTCAATATATATGCGCGTGTCTGTGTTTTTGTATATGAGCTATGCCAATAGTATATACTGAACATGCATGATGGGATGATTTTGGAGAGAATAAAGCTTTGAAGATTCCATTTAGTTTTCAGTTTCACTATTGAAAGTCAAGGGTTAGTTTTACTACAATCTAAATTCTAGATGCACAAGAAAGTGAAGCTGGCTATATATTCTGAAGTCATTTTCAACATTTTTGCGTCTGATTTGATTCTTCTGTAACATTCTCATGAAAAAAAGAAAAGAAAAGGAAAGACTGATAAGAGCTTTTCATTTTCTTATATAAAGAGAAGTCAAAGAAATGGCCTCTTAATTGATTCACTATCTGCCACAATTTCTTGAAGTTTCAGAATTAGGCTCCAATAGCACCCAACCGTGAGCTCTGAAAGTTGATGTTTGTTTAAGTGACAGCGACCAGCACAGTGTGGACTGAATTAATTGGCGTGAAAAGTTGCTTCACCCAATTGATCATTTCAAAGGCACTCATAGAAAGATGAATAACTTTATACACTTTAATTTAATGATTGCCTTTCTTTGTTAGTTTGGCAATTTGGAGTTACTACTGGACTGAGTAAAACTGTTCTTAAAGATAGATTTTGATCATGTCAATTCCTAATTGTTAGGCACGTTTACAGTTTAAATTTTCAAATATCGTTTACCACAAAGTTGTTAGCGTGTTTGTTTTGGAGTTCCAAAAGTCTTTTGCTTTCGGTTTTTAAAAGCTGTTTTTTTTATTTTTAAAAATAAAAAAAGTTTAAAAACTTGTTTGAATAGGTATTTTAATTTAATTTTTTTAAAATTAGTTTTGTTTTTAAGAACAAAAAATAGAAACAACTTAAAGTCACTTTAGTTATTTTTTATTTTTAAAATACGTTACATTTAATTATTAAAAATTACAGTTTTTTTGACTCATTTCTATCATAAATTATCATCATTAACTACTTATAATCATTACTATCAATCTATTTTTTAATTTTAAAATTATTTTTAAATTAATATAATCAAATGGATTTTCATTTTATTTTTTATTGAAAAGAAACTTTTAAAATTGTATTATAAAACAATTTTTTAAAAAAAATGGAAACAGAAACTAAACAAGTCCTAAGATTCTTTATTCTAAGTTTTCTTTCTTTCTTTGTTTTTTTTTTTTGGTTGATATCAGACAAGATACAGAAAAATGATGTAAATTGTACACGCATTTTTGCTTCTTGTGTTCTTTTTCTTTATAAACTTTTCAAGAATTTGATCATGAGCTCTAGAGAATTTCGACATGCTGAGTGGTGAACACGTGTTGATTTGTCTTCATAAAATTAGTGTTTTATTTTTCTTCATGGTGCCAAATTTGGACTGTTAGAAAAGAAAGTACCAGGTAGAGAAGTGATATGTGACCATTTATAATTTGGTGGGTTGATCCTGTGCCATTTTCAGATCTAAAATACTGCACCGTCTGAATCTCTAAAAGATTTGATTAATACTTGTGAACCTGGCACACTTCCTCTTTGATACTTAGAGCTTTCAAAAAAAGGTGCTTCTATTTTCACGCCTCTCCACTAATTTCACTTTATGATTTTCCTAGTTTTGGCAATGCACTTTTTACAGAACATGCAATGTACTTAATTGCTTGGAAACTTGAAAGTTCTGGCTTAGCATGCATTTGAGAACTAATTATCACTGTGTGTGTGTGTGGAGCAATCTGCAGCATGCCAAATTAGACAATGATCTGCAGAAAAAAGTCCATCTCAAAGCACCAACATTGCTTTCAATATAATATTATTCATCTTTAAGTTGAAGACTTTGATATTATTGAAATTTTCTCATTGAAGTTTAAGATGCAAATATGTACATGCAAATTTGATGACATGGATTGTTGAACACCATTGCTGACAATGGTTCTTTAAAGCACGAGAGAGAAAGAAAGTAGAAAGGGGGTATGAATGTGTGTGGACAACAATTCCTTTAGGCTTAATTGGCTTCTACTTATTTCAAACATTCAATGCAACTTAAATTAATGATTTTTTTTTAAATACAATAAAAATTCTTGAGTATGGGGTTACATTTCAAAAATTCAAGTCAAAATAACAATGGAATTTATAAAATTATAATTTAGCTTTATCTCTTCTGCATTCAAAGTAAAATTAGGTGTGAGAATCTTTTAGAAAAAAATAAAACTTGATTCCTTACTAAAAAGACATGTTATGAATATAGATAGTTTTTTATTAATCAGCACTTTTTTTATCTATTTTTTCAACCAACACCCTACCTTTTTATCAATGGTCACTAAAACTGTAAAACAACATTTTCGTGAAAATTAACATGCTTTAATGCACATTGGGTTTTCACGAACTAACACTTTCTTTAACCATATACATTTCAATTTCATATATTTTTAAAAGTATCTTTAATTTAAAGACATGAATCCTTATTTGATCTTTGAAAAAATTAATCATTCGATCCTTATAATTTTGATCTAATTATAACTCAATCTCTCAACTTTGACTCGTTATAACTCAGTTTTTGAAGTTTCAATATCTTAAATATTGGACACTATATTTTAAAAAAATTATAAAGATTAAAAATATTTTAAAATTTTAATATTTATAAAGATTAAAAAGTTTTAATAATTTAAAATATTAGTAACAAATTTTAAAATATTTTTAATCTTTATAATTTTATTTTTTAAAATATAAGGATCAATATTTAAGAAGTTGAAATTTCAATAATTAAATTACTAGAAGCAAAGTTCAGTAATTGATTTATAACTGAGTCAAAATTTTAAGGATTGAGTTATAACAAATTAAAGTTTAGTGATTGAGTTACGATAAGTTAAAACTATAAGGATCAAATAATTAATTATTCCTTTATCTTTTATAAAAACACATTGATTTATAGGATATGACTAGAGACACTTCACACAAATACAGATTAATTATTCAAATGTACATGTTTTTTTTCCCCAAAAGCGAATCGTCTGTTCGCCGACTAAAAATAGGAGGAAGACTAAAATGGGGAGAGATTTGCAGAGGAAATATTACTACTGCAAAGGTAGTGTGAATCTGTGAAGCGGGACTGACTTATATCTGAACTTTGGTGGCTTCTCATCTGTGGTCCACATCGTTTAATTACGTGCATGAGCTAAATGAAATTGACCATTGTACTTTCTCGTGCTTGTCATTTTCTCACGAATCCTTCCTTTTTAAATTCAATAAGGCCCTCTTCTTCGCGATAAAAATCAAGGAAATTAAAGTATATTTTATTAGAGCAATATTTCTGGAACTGCAAAAAAAAAAAAAAGTTGATTATTTTATCTGATGAATCTAAGAATCTAACTTAGAACGATGTCTCTTTATTTGTGAGTGCAATAGCATATACCGTGATACTTATCTCTTAAAACTCAGACTTTACCCTTTGGAGGTTAGGTTCAAAGCCATCATGTTGAGACTTTTCTTTGAAAGAGTTTGATACACGAGATTCTTCCAAAGGGTCAAATTAATGAAATATATATGAGAACGCAAAATAGGGATTGATATTTTTAATGAATTGCATCAAATGTTATCCAGTTTAGTCATATCTCATGGCGGCATGAGAAACTAACACTATAAAGCCATTTGACTGGTGATTATAAGATGTCATTTTTAGCTACTATCATTTTCAAATTCAACTCCAACTTCATTTTCCAATCCGAGAACCTCGCTAGTGGGTTCCTAAGCAACAAGAAAATGATTTATCTGGTTTAGTTCCCCGAGCCATTAAGCGACTATAAATATGATCTCCCACGAACCCAGTCCAGCAACAAAATCAAAGCCTGAGACATATAGTTAAACAAGCTTTGATTTTCAACATGGATGGAGCAAGATTCAAATCCATGGCCTTCTTCATTGTGGTGGTCGTTCTTCTTCTGAGTGTATCAGAAGGAAGGCCATTAATGATGAAACCAGAAGAAGAGGTGGTTGGGATATTCAGGACATTGAAGGGGTCAGGGCCGAGCCCTGGTCCAGGCCACAGGGTGACGAAGGTTCAGAATTTGATGGGAACCGAGAACTCTGGTCCGAGCCGGGGTGAGGGCCACTGGCTAGAAAGGGGTCAAGAGATTGGAGTGGTGAAGCATTCAGGTCCAAGCCCTGGTCAAGGACACAAGGCCGTCGCTTCTGCAGAAAACCGCTCGTAAATACGAATATGAATTGAAGACTCTCTTGGATGGCTCTCCATCTTCTTAGCAGGGGATTGAAACTAGAAAGTATCCCATAGATCTTTGCCTTTCAACTCTTAATGTAGTTTTAAAAATTAGTACGAAGCACATATGAAAAGTTTTCAGTTCTGTTGTTAGATTGCACTTTATTATTTGTTCCCCCTAATTTTAATACTTTTGTTCCAAAATAGAAAACAGAATCTGCATCATAAGAAGAAGCATTTTATATACTTTCAAAATAATAAGTAAGTGTTGGGATTCTCCAGATTGTCAATATTAAGCGGGCAAAATATAATAATAGTCCCTCTACTTTGATTGTGTTTTTGTAGTTCATATCATTTTATTTTGTTGTTCTCAATTCTTTTACTTTGATCCATTTGCAACGTTAGTTTTCATATTTTTAAAAGTATGTAAGAGAATCATGAGCTAGAGCCGATGAAATTAATTTTGGTGAAGTGTGTACCAACTCTTTTAACCTTTTTGCTGACCTACAAGTCATCTCATCCTCATCTCTTATACTCAGTTTGATTAAGCTAACAGTACACGTAAGCTCTTTCCCCCTTTACCTTTTATTTTTAATCATGCAAGGTTAATGTATTTTCATGTCAGCATATTTTCCATTAACATATCACACAACGTAAATAACAAGTAATTTATAAGACAGTGACCACTAAATTCTATTTCACCAACCTTTGTCTCCCTAAATTCTACACACACACACACACACACACACATAATATTTCACATTTATTTATCAAATAGTTTTAATGGTTGTCCTCTCTTCAATGACCGGCGCTCGTTTCATTTTCTCACCCGGTGTCTCATACGTGAAGGCTGGGCATTAGGGTAGTGGGCCATTTCGGCCCAACACTTCGTCGGAGTCTTTTAGTCACCGTGGCGTCAAGGTCGTACCCTTGGGCCTGTGAAGTGTCAGTCCCACATTACTGTTGCACGAGCGCAGTTATCAGATATCAATCATTATATTTATTTGATAGGTTTATAAATTTCAAACATAGGAAAAATTAATCATTTATTAATTCTTACAATCCTCACTTGATTACAACGCTCACTGAAATTTTATTTGTTCAACATAACCCCTAAAGTTCCAGTAATTTAATCCTGATCCCTATAAACTTTTAAAAAATATCTAAAATTTCAAAGATGAGGTTGTAATCAAGTCATGAAGTGTAGGAACCAATGAATTAAATGACTTAAACTGAAAGAATGAGTCACATCAAGTTGAATTTCAAAGATTAAGCTATAACTGTGTTAACATTATAGAAATTAAATAATTAATTTTTTTAAATCCACCTATAGATAGAGAAATTGGCGCTTTTGCTAAGCTAAGCAATTTTGAAGTGAAAAAGCCCAAAAAAAAAAAATAATAATAACATTGTCATGTGTCATGCCAATTACATACATAGTTTTGATAATTCTCAACATGAAACCAAACACGTTTTAAAATCCATTGGATTGATAACTACACCTGCAAAATAATGGTTGAAAGGCTTTTGCTTAAATTGTGGTCGAAGTAATAGTTTGGCTCTTTTTTTGTTCCAAAATAAAATGTTGGGTAAGTCTTGTAAATGGAAAAATTATTGCCATGACATGAGAGTTTTATGCTCATATGATCAAGCATGATTATTAAGTTCTGACTTCTCAATCGGATATTGACTTGGCTTTTTATTTTATTTGTGACAGGGGAGAGAAAAGTTTGGGAGTTGGAAAGGGACAAAGAGGGAATATAAAAATCAATCCAAATAAAAACTTTATGATTGCCAGGACAAATGGCCTCCGAAGAATTGCATTCAAAGACATGTGGCTTCACTTCAAAACGATTACTGGATCATTCCAAATTATTATTATTTTTTACCGTTTGTCACAATTGTCATGTGGGGTCATCCTTTCCTAGAGGTCCAAGGTTCTGTTTTAAAACACTATAGAAAAAGAAAAGGAAATGGGGTCAAGGCAGGGACTGGGAAGATTAAATTAGTGATAATGAGCCTGTTTAAAATCCTATTTTTAAAATATTTTTCGTTTTGAAAGATAAAAAAATCTGTTTAAAAATGTTTTCTTTTTAAAATCTGTTTAAAGTAAAAAAATTATTTTGAAAAATAAAAAAATCATGATATCTTTTTTTATATCTTGCTGCTTTTTATTCTGTAAAATCAGAGAATACATATAAAACATCAAGTGTTTATTGATAATAATTATGTTAGTAAAATAAATCACTCTTTCATTTTTATTTCATAACTTTTGATATGATTTTCAGAATGATGATAAAAAAAAATTATTTCCAAAACTTTTTCTAAAAAGTTATTGCACATAATTATTTTAAGAACATAAAAAAAGAAAATATAATCAAACAAACCCTATATTGGGGGCAAAAACATATACTTGGTATAAATATGAATAATTATTTAAAATATAATTTAAAAATTTATTAAATTTATATGATAAAATTCATTACAATTAAGAAATTGATATAAGAAAAAATTAGACAAATATAATGATGTAAAAGATGAATATAAAGAGGGACAGGTTATTATTTATAAATACTCCCTCTATTCATAAATATAAAGTATTTTTTGAGGAATTAGATGTTAAAAAATGTAAGATATTTTTAGTCTTTCAAAATATAATTATTATATTTTTTAAAAAATAAGATAATAAATAGTATGTTGTCATTGTTTTGAGTTTTGACAACTTGAACAAATTGTACTAACCTCGAACTGATCAAAGCTAATGCAACCATGGTTGAATTGGTTACTTTAAATGATCAAAATGCCTTAACCAAATCCTTTCCTCTTTCCTCATGATGCTCATCATGATTCTAGCAGCGACTTCTTCATCCTTGACTTACTCCTTCATCCTTTATCTCCTTCATCCCTGATTATTCTTTTCCATCCTTACCTCCTTCCTCTCCTTCGTTCTCCTCTTTGAATTTGTGTGGAGTGCAAAGAGGGCATATCAATGGTGTCAAGGGCTTCTTAGTATCAGTAGTACTACTGCTAAGCACACCGCCCAGTATTGTAACATCCTAGATTAAGTGAACTAGTCAATATTTATTAGATAAAAGTAAGTACCATTAGTTTGAGGATAGTTTAAGATGAATAATGGGCCTATTGGATTCATTTACAACATTTGGATTGGGTTTAGAGATGTTTTGAGCAACGTAGGCCTAAATATTGAAGCAAAAATAGGATGGCCATCTTTGTACCATCCACTACCATGGCTATTCCATGCATTATGGCAGATGGGTCTAATTGTGAACTAAATCATGCATTCTTAAGTCAAAGAGTAGAGGAGAAAAAATTGAAGGAACGAAGGGGTTTGATTTTTTTTTCTATCAGGGCTTCATTCCTATAGCACTTTGGAGCTAATTTAAACCTGTTTTCATCTATATAAAGCTTTCTTACCCTTCACTCTTTTCTCTACATGAATTTGGAGTAAGATTTAAGGTTGTATAATGATGATTTTCAAACCTAGAGCTATAGGTATTAACTTGTTGGTCCAAATGAGAGTAATAATAGTTGTTTAAGCATTCTACACCTAATTTAGAAGTTTTTACAAGGTGGTGAGCTTGGATTATCTAATATGGATGAGCCTTGAGCCTCTAAAGGATAATTTTGAATTGTTAAATGCCATATTAATGTTTATTTGAGTTATTAGGGGCTAAAGTAAATTAATAAGAGTTAACAAACTCATTGGTTATGAGATTGAGCTTGTGGTTAAGAAAATTTGGTTAATAAAGTGTGAAATTAGAAGTTGAAAGTGTTTATTTTGATGATTATCAGTGATGGTGGTTAATCCAAATTATATATTAACCTCGTGAAGCATCAAAGAGCTTGAGTTTACCTCTGACGTAAGTGATATTTGTGGATAACATTTGAATTTCCAAAAAATTGAGGTAACTAGGGGAATCTATTGTGTTATTGCTTGTTAAATTAATTATAAGTGTTTGTGAACTTTGGAACTATATTTACTTTATGTATTTATATGTTGTTTTCATTTTTGAAAATAGGCAAGTATGGCTTTATATATTTATGTAATTGTGAAATATTAAAATGATGACTTTCACTTCTTGAAATTAGAAGAGTTACTAATGAAGATGGGTATGATGATGATAATTGAATATGTTATGTGATGAGTTGGCATGATCATATTGATGGCAGGAGTTCGCCTTAATGGAGTAGTGATTTATATCCATATGAATCACACTATCATCATGAAGCCTCAATGTTTAGTTCCTTACTATACTCTTAAACCCTGCCTAGCAAAGGTGGTAATTGGGCCTAATAAACTCCAACTAGTGAGGTTAGCTAGAGGGTTTTGTGACATTCTTATGTTTAAGTTGGGGGAAATTTATGGTTTGAAAATAAGTGTAAGGCCTTATTGAATTACCTCTCATGATTGGAGAGTTTGGGCTAACCTAATCACATGGGCTAATTCCTAATTAGTTTGTAGCCCATGGATTCAATCAACAATGATGGAGGTTTAGAGAAAATGGATGATCATGCCTTGTATTGTGAATTGTGATTAATGATGTTAATTTTTTTTATTATTGTCCACTTTGTATATTTTTGATTATTTGACTTGTATGAGCATGTTTTAGACTACCTTAATTATCAAGTGATTGTACTCACTTCTCATTTAATGTTTATAGATGGTAGCTCTAGTCAAGATAAGGAAAAGGCAATTGAGGTTTAGGAACTCAGCTTCCTACTATATAACCTTGCTTTTTAAATAATTTATGTGTAATTGCTATGATATTGCCAACTATAATGATTATTTTGATTACTTGTACCATCATATGCATTTATGGTTAATTGTTAGTATTTTTTACCCTAGGTCATGCTGTATGAATCATTCATGTTTTATTAAACTAAAATACAAGTGCAAATATGTCATGAGTTATTTTTTAAAGGTTGTAAATGGTTACTTAGTGGATTGAATGATGTTTACCTCCCCCTTACTTTTTGATAAAATCGAGGTTAATGGGTGAAAATGAGATCTTGATTGTATTTGTGTGTTGTAATGTGTTGCACAGGTTGTCTTAAGTCATTTGAGTATGATTTAGGTGGTTGTGTGAGCTATTGTCACTTGGAATGAGTTTTGAAGACCCACTTGTGAAAAAAGTATTTAAATGCTACTAGTTCGTGTTTGGGTGTATAACTCTTTAGAATAAAATAATTTAGAAATGAAATTAGTATCATTAGTTAATTTATTGAATAAGCTTTCAATGGATACTCAAATCACCTTAGTCGAATGTCGGATGTAGATTTGGAGCTCATTGAAAGTTTAGCCTTAGATCTATCATATAACAACTTATTACTATTCACAACAGCAATGTTGAGTAGTTGAGCAATGCTCATAGGGCAGGAGGCCCGATGGCAAGGTGGACTTCGACAGGCTCACGGTGAAGGAAGGAGACTAAAGAAAATCAAGAACGGTGAGAATGAATCCAAAAGCAAGATTCCATTTTTTGTTTTAAGAAAAAATGAATATCTAGAATTGAAAATGGTAACTCGAGAAAGAGAAAGAGATTTAGGGCTTTTATAATTTTTTATTTTTTTATCTGACCCCTGAGATGACGACATTTTAGGGGCTAAATTTTTTTTAAAAAATATCAACTTGTCTAACGCCACCTAACCTGCGAGGTTAGGTAGGCTAACTCGTGTCAAAAAAATCCACTTCACATTAGAAAACCAGATCGGACACACAGTTGGGTCGCTGGTCTGACAGGCTTGGTCTAGTTTTAAATACAATGTTTATTCGAATATATATTTTGTATATCCTAAAAATTTACACCTTGCTTGATATATTAACATTGAAGGACCTTGTTTAATATATTGACAATGAAAGACCTTGTTTAATTGTCACTAAACTATTAACAACGAAAGATATTGTAACATATTAATAGTAAAGGACCTTGTGCAATATATCAATAGCGAAGGATCTTGCTTAGCTTTTATTTTTTTAATCATAAGGGCAGTATGGTCATTTGAAGCCTCGAATTAAAAGGACTCAATTTGAAATCTCTCCTAAATCCTTCTCAACAAAGTTAAATTTGGTTAAGTCTTTTTTTAGCAACTTTTCCACATTTTAATTCATATTTGTAAACTATAATTTATGTATACTTATACCTAATAAGCAATAAGTATTAGATATGACAAAAATATTGATGGATGTTATCTGTTTTTACTATGTATTATTTTTCTTTGGATTTAAATATTCAATTTTATTGTTATGAATGGTCATTTTATTTTTATTTTAAGTATATTTAATTTAAAAATATATTTATTAATGAAAACTTTCAATGGCAGTTTGAGAATGACAATAAAATACTCTTGAAATATACAAATAATGAATAAGTACTATATTAAAAAATGTGACAATAATTTTTTAGTTCCAATGAACTCGTCTGACATTTTAATTTTATGTGAAATGACATATTTGCCTCTAGCTTAAAAAGAACCCGTAGGTTATAATAATATTAATAATGACCATTGGATTACTGAGTTTTAATTAATATATTCATTAACATTACAGCTAAGGTGACTAGAAAAGATGACTTTGTGAAAGGTCATCCGTTCTAAGATTAATTTCTCACAACTAAAACTAGTACACCAAAAGGTTAAAAAAATGTTTAACCAGGAACCTATGAATCCCATGCAATTCTAACTACCTTGTAGGTGAAATTTTGACCCCAGAAAAAAAAAGAAAAAACTACTTGTAGGCGAATTGGCAATTTAGGTTGCAAATAAAATAAGGTAAGAACGAGCGTTTGGGTAAGTGTGCCGCTGGTAATGTTGGTTAAAGAATGGCAACCATTGTGCTTGCACGTACCCTTAGAAACCAGGAATGATCTTTGATTAATTTTTTAATCACGATAGCAAAGCAATATTATATTATATTTTGTCAGATGCTGATTCTTCCCACTATTTCGACGTTGAAAAGAAAGAGTAAGAAGGGTAAGAATAAGTTTAGTTGGGGAACATCCTCGTGTTTTAATTATTTAATAAGTTAATGCATTCTCATTAAATTATTTAGTCCTACTAGCTAAGTATTTCAGCCGCTAATGAACTCGGCAAAGTTGAATCTCCACTTGGTGCACGCCGTTGCTGTTGTGTAATTAATGCTAGCTTAACCCAGCAATTCACGTGCTTAATTTATACTCCCTCCGTTTTATATATAATAAAAAAAATTATATCACACAGTTTAAAAAAAATAATTAATTATAATAATTATATTTAAAAATAAAATAATTAAATTAAAATATCTTGTATTAATCAATATAAGTATACATTAATTATTTTTTATTATGTAAATTATAAAGGATGATTTGAAAAATATGTAATTAATGCTTATTAAAATTAGTAATTTTACTTAAAAAAATATAAGTAAAAAGTAATAGTTTCTCTAACAGTACTATAATAATCAAGTGATAATGAAATATTTCATGGGTTACTTTTAACATATTTTATTGAAATTAAAGAACATATTAAACATAATTAATTATCTTAAAATTTAATAAGGATAACAAATTATTTTCCAATATTTAATAAATATAGAAAGGTAAAAATAAATATAAAAATAATAAAATACTTTATAAATAAAATTAAAATTCATCATCTCTCAATCTTATAAATATATCACATGAATTAATCAGAAGTGTAATTACTGACTTATTGAACAAACCCGTGTTGCGGCGCGCTTCTGATGAGTCATGGGACATTTTCGGACTGTAATTGGGCACAGACCTTGCAAAGGAAGAATTGTAGGGAGGAGACGAATGGTTGAACACTGTACGTTGGATGTAAATCACGTGCCTGTCCTAACTTCCCTTCCCGGGGTTGCTGGTCACGTGACAACATCTCTTTTTCCTCCCTCCGGCTTC
>NW_026556220.1:0-39656 GCF_029017545.1 Prosopis cineraria | reverse complement strand
TTATTATTTATTTAATATGTTTAATCCTAAGAACTTTTGAGTTATTAGAGGATTAGACTTGTTAATAAGTTTTTCACCTTTTAGGTGAGGATGAGTTGAGACCCTTTTTTTAAATAGGTATTAGAGCCTCTCAGTCAAAAAAAATTATCACCTTTCTACCTACTCATACAATCATAAAAAGAAACCACATTCAATCATAATATTATAGCCTTATTTAGTTGCTAATATGATTATATTGACCATCATCAATATAATTATTATTGTTAATATGATTATGTTGACCATCACTATTATGATTATGTCAATCATCATCAATGTCATTATCAGTATGATTTGGATGCTCAATCTGACTTGAATTTCATATGTTCACGTTTGAACTTGTGAGAAATAAAATTGATGAACTTCAAAGCTCCATTCAATCTCCATTAAAGAAAAGCATTGCTATCAAGTTGAGGAAGAGAAGTTATATCAAAGGAAAATAACTACTAATCTTCTTGATAGTATCTTAAAACGTTATAAAAACCTTAATATTTTGACTTCTGAAAAAGATAATATTCCTAACCAAGATCATGTATCTATATTAGTGGTGCTAAAGAGTAACATCACCGCTGATTTTGAGATTGAGGCATGTGACAACATAGAAATTAAAGAAGTTTGGTCAATCATGTTAAGCTTTGCTCCTATTCTAGATATAAACATTGTTAAGAACTCAAGAGGCAACTCTTAATCAAGAAGAGGAGAAATTATGGAAGCAAATTCTACACATGGTAGCTAAGAATTTAGAGACAGTTAATGATGGTATCTAATTTCAACCGGCTCCTACTCTACCTAATTCATCTACTATACCCTCTAGAGCTAATGTTATTGCAAATATAAAAGCACATACTATTTAGGAACCATATGGTCCCCTCCAATATTATCTTATTCATTGGAAAGGATTTTTAGATTTGTATATTGTGCTTCTACATGCTCAGATTATTTACTGTTCACTTAATGCTATTTATTGGTATCTAATTTGCTAAAAAGAATTTTTAAATATAACTCAGAATCTCTCATATCATTGTACTTCCAGAGCATATCCATAATTTTACTCTCCAAAAGAAAGTTCTTCAAACAGGGGGAGAAATAATAAGAAGAAAAAAAAAAGGAAATAATCAAAGATATTAAAAATTTGAAAAGAGAGGAAGGTCAAATGTATTTTATTAGAATATTTTATTAATTGAAAATATTTTTTTAATTGTCCTAATATTTAAATTATTATTATCTTTTCATTTAATTTTAGGATTTCAAGAATTTATTGTATTTAATTTTGGGGTTAAGGTTCATGCCTATAAATAGCGTTTTAAGTCATTTGTTTTGTACACATATTTATCTCTCTATTTTTTCTACAAATCTCTTTCTCTCCTTTCTATATTCTCTCTTCCCTTCTCTTTCCCCGTCCTTCATCACATCCACTTGAACAAACGTTACTGCTATCGAAGGAATTGAACTCTGATTTCTTAGGTAACACTCCGTTGAATTGCTATAAATGATATTAAGTAGGCTGCATGTGACATTGAAACGGTTCTGTTATTACTTGCCTTCACATGTGGCTTTGAAAATTTATTATATTCTTAATTCATTTTTGTAATTGCAATCCGTCAAATTTTCTTTTCTGCCCAATGTATATATGATTGGCCAAACGGTTTATGTGATTAAATTAAATATATAGGAGCTTGCCAATGTCTATTGTAATGGAAGCAAATGTAATGATTTAATTCGCTGGTTTTTTTGGCTTTGCTGCTTTATTGTGTGAATTCAGGAAAAAGAAAAAAAAAAGATGTAATCATCAAGATGTGATTGATATTTAAGAAAGTTAATTATTCAAAATGTACATTAAATTTAATTTTTTAATATTATTTATAAATCACTTTCAATATATTTTATTAATATTAAAAAATTTTAAAACTCATTAATTTTATCTTAAATTATAATAATTTTTTAATTTTATCTCTATTAAATATACACATTTTAATAATATTTTTTTTTCTAACATTTAACAGAAAGTAAAAAAAATTATGCTAAAAATTTAATGACATTAATTTATAAATATAATTAAAAAAAAAATTTTATCCTATAAATAGGATGAGATGGAGTATATATCAAAGGTAACCTGCCCATCTGTTTTTTTTTTTTTTTTTTTTTGCTTTTGTCCGGGGGATACATCAATTAGAATTTGAGAAAAAAGAAATTGAAGCTAAAAAAAAGTGCCTTAACTTCATATCATTGTATTAGCGACGTCATTATCAGCCTCAGACAAGCTCTTGGTTTACATGTCAAACTCTTCCTCATTTCTCAAAGAGTAAAGAACATTTTTACCTCTCAATTATTTATTATAAAATATTTGATATCTTAATTAACATATAATATAATTTCTCTCTTTAATATTTAAAAATGATACGTTGAATGCCTAATGTTAACAAAGTTAACTTTAACGGTTTATTGACTAAAAAATTACATAAAAGGATTTTAAAAATTAAAAAAATGATCAAAAAAATTACATATAATTATCCTAAAATAAAATTAATATAAATTAAGTCTCTTAAAATATGATACCAAATGTGTTTTTCATAGTAACTATAAATTTTTAAAAAAGGAATTATAAATTTTAAAGAAAAACTTATAAATTAACACACTATTTTAGGGATTTAATGGATATTAATTATTTTTATGGGGTACTTGTTTGTAATTTCATGGGGCTTTTTTTGTAATTTTTAAAGTTATTTTTTGTAATTTTCCGAGTTAACTAATCATCAAAAGAATTTTAATTGCATTATTTTCGAATGTTAAATAAAAAATTATATCATATGTAGGTCTATGATATCAGAAGTTCTTAATCAATAGAAAAAATGCCCTTTAACTCATTTCTCAATATAGAGGACATGTTGACATTAAGGGCACTTAAATTATAACGAAATAATTAGCTCCCAGAAGAAGGTTGAAACTTGTAACATTTAAGTCTGCGTTTTATTTAAATACAATAATAAAATCATTGGCAAAAAAAAAAAAGTTAAAAAAACCTGTGTGCGTTAACTTTTGCGTTTGATTTGAAGTGCTTGGACCTATCTGTTATACCAAAATAAAGTAGTTTAAACATAAAGAATTAGGTAGAATTAACGACTCGAAGCTTATACACCGTTCATTTTTCTAATCACTTTCGTACATGAGGCTTCCATTCTCCAACAATAGAATGATGCATCTTCATCTGAAAATCAAGTTTCCATACGATGGTCATATAATTAACTGCTCAAATGTGAGTTTAATTTTAGCTGTTGGAATTTAAAACCAAATAATTAAAGTTTATTCGTGTGGAAGTGATCGATCTTTGGATGACTTTGGGTATTTAAATTTAAAAAAAGTTGCCCAATACCCTTTCTTATTCCTAGATCCAAAATCAAAATAAGGCGATTGAAATGTAGGTTCAGAGATGATCACTGACAATCCAATCTAACTAGCATTGACTCCAACAAATTACTTCGTACGGCATCAGATCAGAATCTTAACGAAGTGCAATGAATCTTAATTTAGCTTATACAAGGTCAACATTTTAGGGCTCGCTGGCAAGGTCAAAATAAGTGAAGGTAATCGATAGCCTACTAGGGTACGCATGATGATCGGAATAAAATATGAATGAAAACATTAAAGTCTCTGTGTTTTCTTACAATAAATAATATTATTTATTGCATTTCTACAAACTATATATCATGAATCATGACTTATCTATTGTATCCTATATGACTCAAACTCAGATACATATCTCTCATGCAGCCAAGAGCCAATTAAGTCGCATCGTAAATATGAGATTCTTTCTAATCACATTCAAATTGGTGCAGTATAATTCATATTGTATATTTGTGGCCTGGTTTCTTAGGGTGAATTAGTGAATGATTGTGAGTCAGTTAATGCAGGAGAGAATGGCCAATCGAGCAAACGAGGAGACCTAAGAAGTCAAGCCCATATGTAAGGAAACAGCTTTGGCTTCAAAAGTCAACTTATTTGCCGATAAACAAGATCCCCTACATGTGTGCCTCCCTTTATATTTCCTGGTCAACCATCTTAGCCCTAACAGGCGTGCCTCATCATCATATACGAAGTCTCATTCATGATCATATATATAAACCACTGTATAGGGTTCCTGTTTGGGTGTATATATAAGTCAAGTTGAGTTGAGTTAACCGAGCTTATTCTACTCTGTTAATTCAAATTCTGCTTGTACACTTTTGCCTAAGATTTTACATACTCATCTTAGCGAGCTATATAACTGAGTCATGATATGTAAAAATAACTATCTATTACACATAAAGAATATTGGAATGCATACACACACACACACAATTCAATTATTAATACATATGCATCTTAAGATTTGGATTTTGTCACTTGAGCATCTCAATTATATTACAGTCATTGAATTTTATTAATACTTCAAAATTATTAAGATATATTTTTCTTTAAAAATTTAAAATAATCATCATGATATATCAAAGCACTCCTTAGATATATTATCCTTTTCAAAAATTTAAAATTTAATACTTTATAAATATTGTATGACAAAATTTCTTATTACTGTTCAATTAAATTAAAAAATTGTCATTGTGCCATTTGACCTAAATCTCATGACTTTAGAAACTTTAAAATCAACTTTCCAAGCTTTTTTTTTAGTGTATATGTAACCCTGCTATTAATGAATCTAAACACTACTTATGCATGGCATTTATATTACAGAAATAATTTTTGGCCATTGGTTTAACTTTTTATTACACTAAATTCAGTTAAATCACTGTTTTCATTATGATTTGTTAGTTGCAATTATAACTACTGTAATTTGATAGCACCTTGAATTTGCATCAGTTTACTCAACACTTTAATTCATACGAAATTTTTTTTTTTTTTTATGATTTGGGAAGCTAAAACCCTGAGCCAAATCTAAGAAGAATCGGCGAAAACAAATTCTTTTATCAGTGTATAACGCGACTTTTAGCAGATTTATTATTCTAATTAATTAAAGCACATATAACACAGTAATGCTGAGCCGATAATTTAGGGAAAGCTCTCATGCATCTTCCAAACAACACACCTTCGTCCCCTACGATTATGGAATATTTTATCGCAAAACTTACGTTTAAATTACACACCCTTGCCAAATCTCAACCTCATTACACAAACCTCGAACTAAACAAAATAGCTATAGCTTTAGCTAGCCATGGTGGCCAATACCCTCAAGCTCAGCTCCATTATTCTGATCACCTTCATCATCTTTCTAGCTCTCTATCCCCAAAAGGTCCTCTCAACAGATACACAAGATACAGAAGATGAAGAAGAATACGTTCTTGATGATGACAGTGACACACCATTGTTCTCTCACTTGAGAACACGAAGCAGGTTCTTGGCCAGCAAGATCATTATAAAGAAAGGCAGACGCTGTGATAATTCCAGTGTTGCTCACAATATCTGCAATGGGATAGCACCAAGCAAAGGGACGGGCATGCTTTTCTGCTGCAAGAAGCATTGTCGCAATGTTCTTAGCGACAAGAACAACTGTGGACAATGTGGTCATAAGTGTAACCAAGGAGACCGATGCTGCAATGGGATTTGCACCAACGTGTTCTTCAATGATGGAAGCCATTGTGGCAAGTGTAACAAGAAGTGTTCTCTTGGGGTTTCTTGTGAGAATGGTTTCTGTGGGTATGCCTGAAATTTAACAACACAAAAGTTTGTTTAAATTATTCGAAGGTTAGGGTTTCCATACACTTTCAACTCTATTGATCAGTTTTGAAATGTTACAAGGGTTACATGAAATCTCAATGTTTCACCATTGTGTTGCATGCTATAATTTTTTCCCGCATAATTCAAAGTACTATATTGCGTGATAAAGAGGTACTGGGGAAGAAGGAAAGGGTTGGGTTCAATAATTGAATAAAGTGATCTAGTTGATTTGGTTTTGCAAGGTGCTTGATTTTGTTTACTTGTTAATACATTATTATATAATTCTGTTCTTTTACTTCCTTTTATAAGCGATTTGTATTTTTTTTTTTTTTGGCTGATAACATGAATAAATTCAGTGAGCTATACATTTCGTTGCCTGCGAATTTTTTTCTTGAAATTGAGCGTTTTTTACATTCAATAATTTGTATATAAGTAGACTTGCATTTTCTTTTAACAATTATTCAGTACTCTATAATAATATCAACTAGTTTGGAATTAATAATAAATAAAAGTAGCTTTCTTTTTTAGTGTGACTTTTTTCTATCAGCAAGACTTAAACAGTAATAAAAATATATTTCGTCTAGCAAACGTTGGTTATTTAAGATGGTGTTAGAAAAGATATGAAATATTATAAGGTAGCATTTGGATTAATGAATTTTGAATTTAAACTTTATATTTAAAATCTCAAATTTAAATTTCACTTGTTAAAATTTATTTGTTTGAATAAGGTAAAAAATCTTAAAGGTAAAAGAGAAAAGGCTAATATTTGAAGTAAAAAAGAAAAATTAAAAGTGATAAATTTATTTCTATTATTTAATTGATGAAAGACGAAAATAAAACAAAAACAGTGTGGCAAGAGAATAACAAAGGTACCACTATTAATAATGTAAAGAAAATGAGAAGGTTGAATTAACTTGAATTTTAAATAATTAAATTATAGAAGAAATTTAAAATTAAAAAACAGTTATAACAAAACATATATTTGAATTTGGATTTAACTTGTACTTATCCAAACAAAAAATTTAATTCAAATTTAACTTTAAATTCTTCATGTATCCAAACAAATTTTAGGATTATTCAAATGATAACTTGTATGGATCCAAATGAAAAATTTAATTCAAATTCAAATTTAAATTCTTCATGCATCGAAACAAATTTTAGGATTATTTCAAATGATATGTTATACAAATAATATTAGAAAATTTCATGTAATTAGAATAAAATCCCCATACTTGCCACATTTTATCTATAATCACATTCCAAAAACATAATTTTTTTAACTATCACATGATATATTTACAGTATAATTTTCATGATGTGAATGTAAACAAGTGCTAATGTACAATAGGCTTCCATCATAGGAGATATTATATATTCCAAGGCCTCTCCCACAAGTGACAACTATTAACCCTATCTAGACAGTATCAAATTATGACTTAATAAGTAAATAAATTTGGGATTTCCTATCATCCTATGCCACATGCTTGCTGTTTAGATTGCTGACGTAAGTCCTAATTACAATTAATAACAGTGCATATTGACGTTTTAAATGTTCATTGTTCAATAAAAGTCTAAATATATACACACCATTTGCCCTTTTTAAGTTCGATATACCTAACAGGTTTATTTTTCTTTAAAAAAAAAAAAACTAATGAAATGGCATAAGAAAAAGCAATGATCTCATGAAATAAGTGCAAAGCTACGCTAGGCATACAGTTGTGGCATGGACATCTAATTAATTTAGGAAAAGATGCAGTGTCAGTATGACATACAAAAAAATTGTTCATCAAAACAATTCCACTGGACACGAAGACAGCATCAATCACAGTTTCTCGACCTTCTTCAACTTGATCCACCAACCCCACATTTTCACCTACAATCACAATCTTCACTACAGATGATTGGAGTTCTTTCTTCCCCACTATCTTCTGAGGGGAACATGTCTTCCCCAGGAAGGATCATTTCACTTCGAGAATAACTACAAGAAAGATAATGGAATTAGCGTGAGCTCCTCCTGCAAAACCTTTTACAAATACCGAATCAGCTCCACTGCAAACTTTCCTTTCTTTGTTGAGTTTATTTCACCAATCTGCATCAAGAATAGAATAAAGCACATAAATGGAGTAAGTGTACAAAAAAATTCAAATTCTCCCACCTCAAAAACGGGCAGTATTACCTTTAATCTTCCCCTTCCACTGACAGATACAATATCTCCACTCTTGAGCGCGGCTCCTTTGGTAGTGACAGGGACCCAGTTAACACGAACAGCCCCCTCGCTACAAGCATGATTTGCATGCTACCATTATCACACGAATCTAGGAAAATTCCATCCTTACCATATAAACACGTATAGTAAAGATTTGTTGTGAAGATCCTTCGTGAACACAGTATTAAATACATAGCACAGGTTCAGCCCAAAGAAAGTGCACGAGAAAAACGTCTCAACACTTGACCAGAGAAATTTAAGGTCACACCCAAATTGCAGATATATATTTTATCAAGGTATGGTTACAGATAAACAGGTTCAGAGTTCAATATATAAATTCATTTTAATAATATTTTTGTGCAATTTTCAGAGATCTACCCCGATATGCAGGAAAAACTAATGAATCATATGCAACAAACAATTTGTAAGCACTTGCTTACCCGATCAAGTCAACTAGCTTTGAACGTGAAATTTTGAACCCAGCACTTGCTAGTGCATCAACTCTTAACGATGCTTCTATGGTTTTAAATGACTTGGTTCTGCATGGCAGACAAAGTTAGTAGTCTATAACAAAGTCAAAATGTTATCAACTTAAGAAGAAGAAGTCGTTGAAACCAGGACTAACGCTGCACCTTGGTGGTTCATAATCAAGAGAAATTAATGGTATCTGGCTGCAAGATACAGGAACATTACCAACCTAAACAAGAGAGATGCAATCAAAACAACATACATAATATATCTAGTATCCATATCCTAGACTAGTAATGATACACTATTAATGTTTATAGCAGAAATTAAAAATCTATTTATTGTTGGTTTTGGTAATTGATGTCTCCTGAGAAAAGTGAGCAATAAAAAACATACTGTAACAACGCTACCTTACCCAGTGACGATATGACATAATCAGCTAGTTCCGGAACAATAAGTATCTGAGCACCCTGTTCGCCCTGGGTAGCAAAACTAACTTAAGCCCCTTAAATCTGTGCATCTACGCAATATAAGGAGGGGGGGATTTTGAAGAACTGATACTTTTTGGATATGGATAGAGTCACACAGAAATCAGAATGCATGCCAATGTGATAATGCAGTGCTCCCTCTGGTCCTTATTATAAGTCACTTATAACTAATTCACAAAAACCAACAAAAGTTAGTTATACCATTGAAATTGTCTAAAAGTTACTTTGATTTTCATTTTTACCTGTAATAAATATCATACATTTGAAAAAAAAACCTTCTTTATCTTCCCATTGGAAATTGAGAAGAAGAGCATATTTGGAATAAAGCAATTACTGCCACAGAGTCTTGCAAAGTGACTTATATTTAGGATCACAATTCTCCTACAAGGCGACTTATATATGGGACGGGAGGAAGTACCAAACTGAGGTCATAACTTGAATTTCAGCCAACTGCTACATAACCAAACCTTTTGCCTTTTTAATTATATGGAAGTTGCCACCCTGCTTCCTGAAATTGATTTCTAGACAAAAAATTTTTTTTTTTTTCCAGACATAATGATTTGGATTTGTTTAGATCCGTTCTATGAAGATTTTCTTAATGGACGCCACTTGATAAAAAGAAAGAAAGAAAGAAGAAGAAGAAGAAGAAGAAGAAGAAGAATATTTTGCTATGGATAAGCTGAAGCGAAATAGAAATTGAGACCAATAGAGAACTCCTGAAATAGAAAATTCAGAATAAAATCAGCGATGGCAACAGATTTTGGAACACAAATTACCACCAGTGCTATTATTGGTTTAAGTTTATTCCAACAGCTTGAGTTTCACTTATCATTGGCCCAGAAAATACAAGTGTTTTATAACACAAACAGTACAAATTTATATCAAACATGCATCTGTAAGAAGGTACTTATTTTTATAAACCAGCTTAGCTGGTCCTTGCAAGATGTTCCGTTTCCTCATTTGGATATAGAACATCTTACAGATCCAGACTAGTGAATAGTAATATTAATTTATACAGTTACTAGAAGCCTTTTTCTGTTCACTGAAAGCAACTTCAAACAAATTCTTCTCTAATATACGGACAGAAAAGAAAATACCTGCAATATTATATCTCCAAGTTTCTCCCTGGTGATTCCTGTACTAAGGATTGAACCAAGGAAGTCACCATGAGAACAAGGTTCAAACTGAAAGTTACCAGTAATGCTGAAAAGAGAAATTTTAGGTAAATATTAAAAAGGGATCTAGAAATCTAAAAATGGATGCTGGTGGGCTAGCAAGTTTACTAAGTAATGGAAATTACAAGACTAACCTCAATGCTGCAATTATATCTGGGTCACTTGTCAATTCTTCTGGATGTCCAACAGAAATCCGGCAGCGTTCAGCCTACAGAATATTTCTGTTTATGTCTATATATTACAAGCACAGGCAACTTATGTCCCAAGGCAACAGAAAATACTTATAGAGATAGTTACCTGTGGGTAACCTCCTTGAGCAATTGCTTTCACACCTGCTAGTTTTCCCATCACTTCCATAGATTCCTTCAGCACTGGAGGGGTAAGAAAATTTGTATGAAGAACTTCTTGTCTTGACAATGCCCGTTGAGCCTACAACAAAATGGATGACAGTTGACAACCAAGTAGGGAATCAAATAATAAGGCCATAATATAGATAACCCCCTTGAATTTTAGATCAGATGCAAATAACCCCTTGACCTTTAAAACTTAAAAATGAACTCCTCTCCCTTTCCAAAGTTCCAATTCTGTACAGACAACTCTCATTGTTGATGAATCAATTAGTCAAAAAACAAAAAACAAAAAAACAAAATGGTGATATATCTAATTGAACGGACCCCCAAAAATCCATCTTTGGTACAGATAGTTCCCCTAAAGTGTCACACTACTGTTAGTGAAATAACAAACTCATTAACCAGGAATTGTCAGCATAAAATTCAAAGTTTAGATGTCCATTATCAGTTTTGAAGAACATAATTGTTATCTGCACAACCTTAAAACTCATGGAGGTTCAATGCGTTTTCGCCAAATAATGTTGATTAGAGGGTTAAGATTTTTGAGAATGCAATGGTCAAAGGGCCTCCCTGACTTAATTATACCTAACCTGCCAAGGTAAATGCAAATCAGAATCTCAAGATGGGAAAGACACAGAAAGGGTTTCAGCTTTCAAGGCTGCTTAAGAGATGTTTGAGGTAATCTAGAATGAAGAGAAAGGCAACATAGTACCATCTCAAGAATATGCTTCACTTCTTTTATTGTGCTTTTCTCTTTCACTCCCCTGAGTAGCACATCACCTTCCTCTCCCTTCAAAGCTTGTACAATCTGGGTCACACCTGAAGCTGAACATCACAAAGCATTAAAAATTTGAATAACATGTCATATTTGAGATGAAAATAAGAAATATATCATACAAATAAGGCATACATAATACAATAATGAGCTAACTGTTCAAAAGGTCTGAAAATAGATCACATATATCCTTTTGCTGCACCATCACCTAACAAGCATTTTTGAACCAGATGACTAAAGGATAATACTTGAAAGTGGTTGGTTGTTTAAGGAAGCAAGGGAAAGATAAAATCTATAATTATATAGTATTATGTAGCCATAATTATTACCAGATCCAGAATGCAAAATATATATGATATGTACATCATTACTTAAACCGATGACTGATAAGGAGTTTTGAGAGTTTCCAAAGGCGTAAGATTTTTCTCAGGCATTACGAGGGCCACTATTGGTTTATAGATGATTGTGTTAATAACCAACAAGGGACTCTATCATGACAAAGTGATTCACGTACCCTCATGCTAAAGCCTAACGGGAGGGCCATGCAATAATAGGATCATGACTTTAATGTTTATGTTCACGCTGTGCGTGTTCAACAATGGGAAGACTTATTTCCATATCACAAACTTTATTACCGGCAATTTTCAACTTGATCAAAGTTTATCCCAGAAATCTGATGAAACTTCTAAACACGTAAGAGACCCTCTTTGTCAAACACCATTCCCCATTATGTCCATTTAGGTCAATCTTTATAAACTTCAAATAAAGTTCATCTGTAAATATTTCGAAATACTCTGTTGAAAATGTGCCTCAGGAATCTGTTAAATTCATAAGCAGTACGAAACCCTATCAAGCATCACTGCATCAGTACTCCGTTTCAAAGCAAATATGTTGAAATATTTCGTTTTGCTCCATTTAACTAATTCGATAACATATGAGTGAGCTAGCATTGCACTCTGACGTATTCAACTGCTTTATTTTAAAAGCGGGGCGAAAAATGGAATGAAAGAAGAAAGGATGCACTCTTTGAATCCTCAAGTAAGTCCCCTGTTTACAGTAACCAGAAGTCCACCACCAAAAGGTTACGTTAGCAAATAACTGAAATTAATGGATATGTGAAGAGCGTCGAATTACGTAGAGCATTGGTGCGGCAATCAGAAAAACAAAGGAGAAAGGAGAAATCTTTCGGATAAGTCCAGACCTGGAGGACAAGAAGCAGCGAGGGGCTCAGAAGAAATGGTCCTCCAAAGAGAGAGTTTAGCGTTGCAACGAGGAAACGTAGAGAGTGCAAAAGCCTGAGTTGCTCTGCTCAAACACCGGTGCGTTCCCAAGCTAATGGCAGCCATGGCGGGTGTGCGCTTCCCCCACACGACAACACCTAAATTGGCCGTTTATATATCCGCATTTGGCAGTTTTTGAAAGCCGGGAAATTTCTCCCAAAAGGCGAAAGGGCCGAAACGATTTTCTTTTCTTTTTTTTTTTTTAATCGAGGGTAGTACAACAGGCGGGACGAGCTAGCTCCAGAGGCTGCCCGCGTGCCTTTAGCCCATCTTGTTTCCTCCAAAACTAGCTGGGCCAGCCTGTATCCGTGCTCAACCCATTTTGGGCTCTTCAGAAGGCTGAGCCTGTTTGGGCGGGCTGAAAACGGGTTGGTTCAACCCCTTTTTTTTATGAATACTCATTTGAAAAAAAAGTAAATCAAGGACTTCGGGAGAGGATATGGAAGATGGAAACTCACACGTGTCAACACAAAACAATGAATCACTTCATAAAATAATCATTTTTACTTGAAGTTCCAGACTCAACATTTTTTTAAAGAGCCTTGAGGGCATGAAAAAACATTCATCACTTGAATGTTCATATATTTTTACACTTTTTAAAAAAAGAGCTACTACATTAATTAAACAATCCAAAGTCTAAACTAAGACAAATCCTTGAATAAATGAAAGACCATTAAAAATTTGAACACTGGGTTCAACTCGAGTGGGAGACTGCACTAGGCAAGCAACAAAATCAAAAGGCCTAAACCAAGACGATGAACCTAAAAGTTCAGACCTATAAGAATATAACAAAAACAAAGCAAATAATATTGCATCATCGATTTCAAGTTCAAATCACACTTGTGCTTGAGCCACCACTGAATATTTGGACTCTGGACTAAAGCGAGATGTGAAGTAGTGAGACAAGAAGCAATGAGATCAAGATGCAAAGAAGAGCATGCTAGCAACCTCAAAGGTCGAATCAAACTTCTCAATTCTCACCTCTACAATTTCATTTCATTATGAGGTGCTGTTACGTCGTGAGTTGAACGATGCAACTCAAGCTTGAGTGGAGTGGTGAACAGAGCTCGATAGCAATTGGAATGGAGAGTGTTAACGGCAATTAGAAATAAGACTCAGAGAGACAGAGATGAGAGCAAGAGATGAGAGAAAAGTCAAAAAGAAGAGTAAGTGAGTTCAAAATAAGATGAGCAAATGATGAGGATGAGATGACATGATGAGTGAGCAAGGCCGCAATTGTGAAGTTTTTTCTTTTTTCTAGAGTGGAGTGGACAAAGAGATAAACACAATGTTCAACAATTTTTTATTTTTGTAAGTTAACATGTTGAAATGGACAGTTTAAGGGGTAACCCATGACTTCTCTCGCCCATTTATGATACACATGGGTTAGTATGTGAATTTATCATATTCACTTTTTTCTTTCTTAATGGGTCGGTTAAAATCCAACCATTTTGACTAAGTACAGGCGAGTATGATAAGTCACAAGTTGTCTACTTACCCCTGTCTTCTACCAATGAAAATCCAAACAAACAAACAATAACAATTAATATTGGTAATATGTACTACCTAATTTGAAAATTTATTTGTTTATTTATCCATATTTTTTTGTTTATCCTTGATTTTTTTTATAAAGCTTAAATATGTTTTTTAAAATTTCTTAATGCTTTATATTTGTCAAAATATCTTTCTCAATGTTTAAATAAAAGTCATCTTTTATGAAAAATGCTTATCATATATTCAAAAAAATTTATCATATTATCGAATGCTTATATTTTCTTTTAATCTTTGTACTTTTATAATTTTGATGTGAAACTTGAGAAAACCACAATGCTAAAAAATTTCTTAATGATTTATATTTGTCTTTATATCTTCAAAAACTTTTATAGTTGTGCTCTTCGTTCAATTATTTCTTACATTTCTAAGCTTTAAAAAAAAAAATACATATGCACAACTTTTTAATCTGAGCACTTTTTATTATTTGCCTATATTTTCTTTAAGAAAATATATTTTTGATGTGAGACTTAAGAATGCACACATTCTTACTTATTTTTTCCTTGGGCATTTTTTTTAATTTTTTCCCTATATTTTAATTTTTTTAATATAAATATGTCTTTTTAATCTCGATTCTTCCTTTTATTTATCCATATTTTTTGTTTAACCTTGATTTTTTTATTTAACTTAAATATGTCTTCAGAAATTTCTTAATGCTTTATATTTGTCAAAATCTCTCTCAATTAGTTGAAAAATGTCATCAGTTACAAAAAATGTTTAACATTTATTCAAAAATAAATTATCATATTATCAAATGTTTATAACATTTCCTTTTAATCTTTACACTTTCTATTATTTATCTGTAATTTTTTCTTTAAAAAAATGTATTTTTGACGTGAGACCTGAGACTGAGAAAACAACAATGCACTCACGCCCTATATTACTCAAAAATTTCTCAATGATTTATATTTGTCTTGATATCTTCAATAATTTTTATTATTGTGTTTTTTTCATTTATTTCTTTCATTTTAAAGCTTTTTAAATACAAGCACAATTTATTAATCTTTGCACTTCCTACTATTTATCTATATTCTTTTATCAAGTTTGACTTTTTTATTTAGTTTAAATATGTCTTCAAAAAGTTCTTGATGATTTTTATTTTTTTATATCTTTCTCAATTTTAATAAAAATCTTTATTAGTGAATAATGTAAATCATATTTTCAAACTGTTTCTTTTTTTTCCTTGTACTTTTTCTTCATTGTCTTTTCTTACATTTTAAAGCTTTTTTTTTTTTGAATATAAAGTATAGACACATTCATAGTGTTTCTTTTAAAAAAATACTTATTTTTGATGTGGAATCACCATGCATACACGCTATATATAATTCATTGCATTCTTTCTCTCGTTTTAAGTGTGCTTTTTTTTGGTTTTTTCCCCTGACATTTTAAATCTTTTTTATTACAAGCACATATTTTTGAATTTGCACTTTCTATTATTTATTTTTAGTATAAACTTTATTTTTTTAACTGAAACGTGTCTTCAAAAAGTGCTCAATGCTTTATATTCCTCTTGATAGCTTTCTCAGTTTTTAAATAAAATTCATCATTCAAGAAAAAATGTTAATTATCTATCCATGCAAATTGCATCATATAGTATCTGCTTTAAGAAAAATATATTTTTAATGTCTGACTTGAGAAAATCACCATGCACACATGCCTCATACAATTCATTGCATTCTTTCTCTCTCTTTTTCCTTGGGATTTTTGTTGATTTTTCCCCACCGTTTTAAAGCCTTTTTAAAAATATAAACAAGTCTTTTTTATCTTTGCATTTTCTACTATTCATCTATATTTCAGGGAATTATTTGATATTTGTTGAGGTAGAGTAACCTTGTAGATTGACCCAAAAGTTGCCACTCTCTAGTTGAGGAGCTTGTTCCGGAAACATTGTTGTTTTCCCTGGCAAGAGGTAATCATGATTTATTGTATTTGTGTGTTGTTTCAACACACTCTATTTACATGGTTTGTGTGAAAATACTAGTTATATGAGAGGATGCTGTGATGATAACTCCAATTTTGGGTAAGTGTTGAATTATGAGACCCCTTGTATATTTGTATGCTTTGAAAGCATGTGTTATGAAATAATGTCGAGGATATTTATGATGAGTATGGAATACATGTCATCTGTGTTGAAATTGTAGTGATGAGGATGTGGATGGCGATGATAGTGATGATATGGAGAGTAAGTATTGTATTCTTTGATCACATAGTTTGCCACCATTAGGTACCCAGTAGTTGGTTTTTTTGCCCCCCTCACAGCCCTTGGTATTTTCCCTTCCCTTGACATATGGCACCTTTCTTGGATTTAAAGGAGATGGAATTCATGATTCAATGTTGGGCTTTGCACCTATGTTAGGTTGCACCCCATTATTGGTTAGCTTGGTGAAACCCAATCACATGGGTGGATTCTATTTAATATTGACAGCTCATGAATTTAGTTAGAGGCATGAGAATGGGGTTACGAGTAGTGTTTGTGACTATTCTGTGCATATATTTATTAATCTAGTTGTTGTTTGGTTTATCTTGATAGTGATTATTATTATTAGAGATAATGAAACTTTTATACCCCTCAAATTTGCTTCAATTATCAATTGGTCTTGTAACATCCTGATTTTTATATAATAAAGAAATTGTGGAATTTAGGTTTTGAGGAAAAAATGATAATAATAGGAATTTATATTATTTGAGGTTATTTAGAAATAATATTATGATTAGGTATTTAATTATGAATTTAAAAATTTAAATTTAAAACCACATAAGCAATATTTAGTTAAGATATAATACATAAATAATTTTTTATGTGTGTGTTAAAAAAAAGAGAAGGTAGAAGGAACAAAAAAAAGGGGGGGTGGAAGGTTGTTGTTTCTAAGTCCCACATTGGTTAGATAAGGGAAGAGAAGAGGTGCCTTCATGTATAAAAAGGAGGGGGTGTGTGCATTAGGAAGCATGAGAGGCTAAGATGCAATTTAGAGGAAATTGTAACTTTGGCCAAAAGGTTTGAATAATTAAATTCGAACCTATAGTTTTTTTTAATATAATTTTGGGACCACAATCCCATTTTTATATTATTTTTCTCTCTTCCTCTCACATTGCTCGGCGTTTTTCTCGCAAGGGGGGATTATTTTTTTTTCTTCAGGTATGTTCTAACTTTCCTGTTTAGATTAGCATTTAAAAATTTATTTAATTATAAAATTAATTTTATAGTTATTTTCTAAATAATATTAGCTTTCTAGTGATATGATTATTTTATAGGATAGAGTAAATATTTTGATTAGGATTTTTTTCTATAGGATATTTAATTTGATGATATGATGGATTAAAAATATAGGTTAAAACTCTTAGAGATATAATAAATATTATAGAATACTTTCTTGAGGTTGAAACTCATGTTTAAGAATTTTTGAGTTAAAATCTAGATCTATATGGTCGAATTTATGTGGAATCTGAGATGTAGGGATGAACCTCTGATTATTAAATATTTATTTAAGTATGAATAGGTATTTTTGAGGTTATAGAAAGGTGATTTGAGGCTTCAGGATAATTCTAAAATTTTTAATTTATTTTTGGGCGAATTTTTAGAATATAGAAAGATGAAATTGTGATACTAGAAGTAATTTGAGGCTTAACAATAGTTTATTAGGGTACGAGAATTTTAGAAAAGAATTTGAGAAGTTAAATGAGGCATAAATCCTAAATTAGTGTTAATATGGATTATAGATCTAAGACTTTCTAACTCTTTAAATTAGAGTTATGTATTTTAATGTAAAATTAATACATAGTATTATGAAATAACTATGTAGATTGTGTTGACAAAGATAGTGGTGAAAGAGGAGTTGTGAAGGGGAACTTGTTATTCAAGACACAAGGTAACCATTATTAATGTGTTGTGATTGGTGTGTTTGTGAATGGTTATGTGTTGTTTTGTTGTTTGGAAAAATTATGAATTGTTGAAAATAAATACTGTATATACTTGTTTGAAATTATTGCCAAGTGGGTCAAAAATTTATTTTTATTTATCATGATGAGATATTATTATTCGGAAATATTCCTGTTTGGATATTTGAATGATGCATGACTTGTCAGGGTATTTTCATGTATGGTGTTAATGGGAATTTCTGTTCGGTTAATTATTACCACGTGGTAAGCCCTCATTGGACCCAATGAGTGGCGTGTCGCTTGGTCCAACTCACCTTTGGCCGGGTGATTTGGCGTCCGAGCATGGCGAAAGGAGGATATAAGGTGTAGTCATGCAAATTAAATACTTGTTCGGTTTGTTTGAAAGTATTGTTCCGTTAAATGTTTTGTGTGCCCACTTAGCAATCGCATGATTAGTTACATCCGCATGCATCATTACATATTAATTTTTGGTTACTGGGACTTTTAAGTCTCATTCCCTGTGGTTAATATTTTTACAGGAGCGAATCCGGCCGAGAAAGCACCAGAGGTGTAATTATGGTGTATGAAACACCATCTTTTACGTTGCCTCTTATTTTGGATTATATAATGTATCTTGTGCCAACTTAGGACATATCTTGTCTATGGAGCATGTAAACTCTAATCCTTTTTATTAAATGCATTTATATGTCCAAGAGGATTATGTCTGTCCCTTTTGATTCATGACTTAATTTGAATAACATGCTATGAGGATCATGTCTGTCCCTCATGGTTCTAATTGCTTTTTGAGATATTTTAAGACCTGTGGTATATTGTCTTGGATGTATCATGGTAGAAATTTTTCTACCATGATAAGGGTATGATAAGGGTTCAATGAAAAAAAAAATGATTTGTTGAATTAATAATTTGCGAAAAATCGATTTGTAAATTTGAGGGTGTTACATATTGGTATCAGAGCATTATGTTTCGAGCCTATATTTTAGTAACACTTATTTAAACTTTTGTTTGAAACTATTATTTGTGTGAATTTAATATGTATTTATTATGTGTGGTGCATTGCATATAGTTGGTTGGCAATATACATTGTTATGGTGCTTCTCATTGTATGGCCATTATATAGTTAGGCTAATTTATTATTTATATCTTGTATCCTTTAGGAGGGGAGAGAAAATGCCTGTTACTCGTGGTAACTCAGGATTCCAACATGAGCACCTGCCACCGCCACCGCCAAATGAAGAGCCTGACTTGGCGGAATTAAGAATGCTTGTAAAAACATTAACAGACAAGGTTCAAGGATACGAACAAGAGTTGACGGAGCTAAAAAGGCAAAAGGTAACTGAAAATGGAGATAGGGCTCATGTTGAGAGTCATGTGGGGGAAGGCAGTTCCTCACATCCTGCCACTCCGAGAGATCATGAGTCTAGAAGGAAGGAAATTAGGCAGGAGGAACAAAGAGCCCCACCGACCATTACTGATGTGTGGGAAACTGTTAGGAAATTTAACCCTCCTACGTTTGATGGTAACCTTAAACCATTTGTGGTAAAGGAATAGGTGAAAAGACTCGAGTCCATCTTTCGAGTAGTCACATGCACCAGTAATTAGAAGGTGCAAGTAGCATTAGTCCTCCTAGTGAAGGGAGCAAGAGATTGGTGGGAGACAGTGGGACCCAAGGATGATTCGACACTTACATGAGAGGAGTTTGAGAAAAAAAAATTGTTCAGGCATTACTTTCCATCAAAGTTAAGGTCTAAGAAGGAAGCTGAATTCCATGCTTAAGCAAGGAAACCTATATAAGGACACATTCATTGCTAAGTTTCAGGAGTTATCTAGATACTCCACATACTTGTAGTATAGGGATGATTATGAATGGAAGGCCAAGTGCTTATTGGAGAAGGCTAGACCAGAATTGAGGGAGCAATTGATCCGAGACTATGATGAAATGTGCATAAAATTACAAGTAGTAGCTCACAGTAAGAGGGAGGTTGAGAGAGAGAAGAGGGGGTATTCATATAGTAGACCCCCAACCTATCCTCAACCCACAGGAGGCATTATGAAGAAGAACCATCAAGGTTCGAGTAGCTCATGGAACCAGGGAAGGCAGAAGGGTCCATTTCAAAAGGGTTAAGGACAGAGGAGCTATCATAGTGATTATCACGAATCATAGAGGGGCCCAACAGTATCTACCCCTGCTCCGAGTACAGTGAGCTCTCAGCAGTGCACTAAATGCGGGCGTCGTCATTTCAGACAGTGCTGGGTTCGTTACATTTGTGGGAAACCCGATCACATTGTAAAGTTTTGTAGGGACAATCAAGACTCAAATATGAAGAACCCTTCCCAGCATCCTACTGTATCTGGCCATGTGTTTTCCCTTACTCAGGACACGATGAATTCCCCAGATGCCATTAGAGGTAACATCTAAATCCTTCATCATGATATTGTTGCACTGTTTGATTCAGGTGCTATACACTCTTTTATTTCTGAAACTTGTGTAAAGAACCTTGATTTGCCTGTGTGTATTTTACCTTTTGATATGAATGTGTCTACTCCTGCGGGAGAATCTGTGAGGATCGCTAAGGCATGCCTTAACCTAGTAGTCGAGTTTAAAAATAGGAAGACAACTATAGACTTAATTATCCTACCACTGAGAGGTATGGATGTAATTGTGGGAATGAATTGGATGGTTGTAAATGGTGCTATCCTAGATAGTAGAGAGAGGTGTGTGTCTTTATCTTCTTTGTCGGTGACTCCAGTCGAGACTCAAGATCATGTTTTCTTGTCGGCGGCGCAAGTTGATAGATATATGAAGAAGGGTTGCTAGGCCTACATGGTTTTTTTTCTCTATCCAAGCTGAGATTGATGAAGGCGTGAAGAATATCTCTATTGTCAAAGAATTTGCAGATGTATTTCCAGACGAAGTCTCCAGTTCACCCCCAAAGCGTGAGATAGAGTTCTCAATTGAATTGGTACCTGGTAGAGGGCCAATTTCTAAGGCTCCTTATCTGATGTCCCCTTCAGAGTTAGCGGAACTAAAAAGCAAATTCAAGAGCTACTTGAGAAGGGTTTCATCAGATCGAGTGTTTCACCTTGGGGATCTCCAGTCCTTTTTGTAAAGAAGAAGGACGGAAGCCTCCGATTGTGCATTGATTATAGACAATTGAACAAAGTAACCATCAAGAACAAATATCCACTTCCGAGAATCGATGATTTGCTGGATCAGCTTGTGGGATCCACAGTTTTCTCAAAGATTGACTTAAGGTCAGGGTACCACCAATGAGAGTGAGAGCAGAGATATACCTAAGACAGCATTTCGGACAAGATATGGGCATTATGAATTCATGGTGATGCCGTTTGGACTTACGAATGCTCCTGCGGTATTCATGGATTACATGAATAGGATCTTTCGACCCTATTTAGATAAGTTTGTAGTAGTGTTTATTGATGACATTCTTATTTATTCAAAGGATGAGGAGGCTCATGGTGAGCATTTAAGAATCGTCTTGCAAGTTTTGAGGGAACATAAGCTTTATGCCAAATTAAACAAGTGTGAATTTTGGCTCCAAGAAGTAAAGTTTTTGGGCCATGTTGTGTCCAGAGACGGAGTTGCGGTGGATCCTAGCAAGATTGATGCAGTGATGAAGTGGGAACAGCCAAAATCTGTTACAGAGATACGAAGCTTTCTAGGTTTAGCAGGTTATTATCGTCGCTTTATTAAGGATTTTCACAAATTGCGATGCCCTTAACTAAGCTGACTAAGAAGGATGCCCCATTTATTTGGACTGACAAATGTGAAGCTGCTTTCCAAGAATTGAAAAAGAGGTTAACCACTACTCCAGTGTTGACTATTCCTGACCTTGTGGTGCCGTACACTCTGTACACTGATGCTTCTTTAAAGGGTTTAGGATGTGTTTTGATGCAAAATGACTGAGTGGTTGCCTATTCCTCTAGACAGTTGAGACCACACGAGGAAAATTACCCTACTCATGATTTGGAGTTAGCTGCAGTTGTGTTTGCTCTGAAGATATAGAGACACTACTTGTATGGATCTAAGTTTCAAATCTTCAGTGACCATAAGAGCCTGAAGTATTTATTTGATCAAAAAGAGCTTAATATGAGGCAGTGATGATGGATGGAATTTTTGAAGGATTATGACTTTGAATTACATTACCATCCGGGTAAGGCTAACGTGGTAGCTGACGCCTTAAGTAGAAAGACTATTCATGCTGCACATTTGATGGTTCATGAATATCATTTGTGGAACAGTTTTCATGATGTTCCAGTAGATGTGATTGAACATCAAATGGCCGCACTCCAGGTAGCAGACTTTGAGAGCAAATTCTGGGAAGATCTCAGAGTCTCACAGCAGAGTGATGACTACTTAAGGAATATAAGGAAGGAGATAGTGGTAGGTAAGGCCCTAAATTTTACCATCTCTGAGGACACAGTGATGAGGTATAAAGGTAGAGTTTGTGTACCTAATGATCCAAGATTGAGGAATATCCTTTTAGAAGAAGCTCATAGGAGCAAATATACAATTCATCCCGGTATAACTAAAATGTACCATGATTTGAAGCGAGGTTGGTGGTGGCCAGGAATGAAGAAAGA
The DNA here is from genome assembly GCF_029017545.1 of Prosopis cineraria. NCBI lineage: Eukaryota > Viridiplantae > Streptophyta > Magnoliopsida > Fabales > Fabaceae > Prosopis > Prosopis cineraria. Next base: position 17,122 of record NW_026556220.1, on the reverse strand, counting down.
TGTAACTGAATTTGTTTCTAGATGTTTAACGTGTCAGAAGATAAAGATAGAACATCAGAAGCCAGCTGGAACACTGCAATCGTTAGATATTCTAAAGTGAAAATGGGATAATATTTCCATGGATTTCATCACTGGACTGCCAAGAACACCCTCGAGTAAGGATGCTATTTGGGTGATAGTAGACCGATTCACCAAATCGGCTCACTTTTTGACGATCAAGTTTACCTCTACATTAGAGAAATTTGCTGAGATATACATTAAGGAGATAGTTAGACTTCATGGTATACCCTCTAGAATTGTGTCAGATCGTGACCCAAGGTTCACTTCAAACTTTTGGGGTGCGCTACAGAAGGCTATGGGTACCAAAATGAGTTTTAGCACCGCATACCACCCCCAAACAGATGGACAAATAGAGAGGACGATCCAGACTTTGGAGGACATGTTGAGAGCTTGTGCCATTGAACTACCAGGTAGTTGGGATAATCATTTGCCATTAGCTGAATTTGCTTATAATAACAGCTATCATTCTAGTATTGGGATGGCGCCTTATGAGGCCTTGTATGGAAGGAAGTGTAGATCGCCTTTATGTTGGACAGAATTAAGTGAGAGGAGTATCATTGGTCCAGAAATTGTAGAGCAGACCACCCAGAAGATTGCAATGATTAAGCAAAAATTGCTAACCGCTCAAGCCGACAGAAGAGCTATGCTGATAAGAGGAGACGGCCGTTAGAGTTTGAAGTAGGAGATCATGTATTTTTGAAGGTTTCTCCAGTGACAGGCATTGGTAGATCCATTAAGGCAAAGAAATTGACACCTAGATTTATGGGCCCGTATGAGATCTTGGAGCGAATTGGATCTACTGCATATAGAGTTGCATTACCTCCACAGATTGCAGGTATCCATAATGTGTTCCACGTATCACAGTTGAAGAAGTACAACCCGGATCCCTCCCATGTTATTGAACCTGAAGAAGTAGAATTGAGGGAGAATTTGACCTTTAGATCCGAACCGGAGCGAATTGAGGACTTTAAGGACAAACAACTACGCAATAAGACCATCCGACTCGTGAAGGTGATTTGGAAGGGTGGAGCCCTAGGTGATGCTACTTGGGAGACCGAGGAGAGTATGAGGCGAGATTATCCACATTTATTTGCTTAGGTACATAGTTTCTAAGCTTATCTATTAAATTTTGAGGACAAAATTTCTAAAAGGAGGGGAGAATTGTAACATCCTGATTTTTATATAATAAAGAAATTGTGAAATTTAGGTTTTGAGGAAAAAAATGATAATAATAGGAATTTATATTATTTGAGGTTATTTAGAAATAATATTATGATTAGGTATTTAATTATGAATTTAAAAATTTAAATTTAAAACCACATAAGCAATATTTAGTTAAGATATAATACATAAATAATTTTTTTATGTGTGTGTTAAAAAAAAAAGAGAAGGTAGAAGGAACAAAAAAAAAGGGGGGGTGGAAGGTTGTTGTTTCTAAGTCCCACATTGGTTAGATAAGGGAAGAGAAGAGGTGCCTTCATGTATAAAAAGGAGGGGGTGTGTGCATTAGGAAGCATGAGAGGCTAAGATGCAATTTAGAGGAAATTGTAACTTTTGGCCCAAAGGTTTGAATAATTAAATTCGAACCTATAGTTTTTTTTAATATAATTTTGGGACCACAATCCCATTTTTATATTATTTTTCTCTCTTCCTCTCACATTGCTCGGCGTTTTTCTCGCAAGGGGGGATTATTTTCTTTTTCTTCAGGTATGTTCTAACTTTCCTGTTTAGATTAGCATTTAAAAATTTATTTAATTATAAAATTAATTTTATAGTTATTTTCTAAATAATATTAGCTTTCTAGTGATATGATTATTTTATAGGATAGAGTAAATATTTTGATTAGGATTTTTTTCTATAGGATATTTAATTTGATGATATGATGGATTAAAAATATAGGTTAAAACTCTTAGAGATATAATAAATATTATAGAATACTTTCTTGAGGTTGAAACTCATGTTTAAGAATTTTTGAGTTAAAATCTAGATCTATATGGTTGAATTTATGTGGAATCTGAGATGTAGGGATGAACCTCTGATTATTAAATATTTATTTAAGTATGAATAGGTATTTTTGAGGTTATAGAAAGGTGATTTGAGGCTTCAGGATAATTCTAAAATTTTTAATTTATTTTTGGGCGAATTTTTAGAATATAGAAAGATGAAATTGTGATACTAGAAGTAATTTGAGGCTTAACAATAGTTTATTAGGGTACGAGAATTTTAGAAAAGAATTTGAGAAGTTAAATGAGGCATAAATCCTAAATTAGTGTTAATATGGATTATAGATCTAAGACTTTCTAACTCTTTAAATTAGAGTTATGTATTTTAATGTAAAATTAATACATAGTATTATGAAATAACTATGTAGATTGTGTTGACAAAGATAGTGGTGAAAGAGGAGTTGTGAAGGGGAACTTGTTATTCAAGACACAAGGTAACCATTATTAATGTGTTGTGATGGGTGTGTTTGTGAATGGTTATGTGTTGTTTTGTTGTTTGGAAAAATTATGAATTGTTGAAAATAAATACTGTATATACTTGTTTGAAATTATTGCCAAGTGGGTCAAAAATTTATTTTTATTTATCATGATGAGATATTATTATTCGGAAATATTCCTGTTTGGATATTTGAATGATGCATGACTTGTCAGGGTATTTTCATGTATGGTGTTAATGGGAATTTCTGTTCGGTTAATTATTACCACGTGGTAAGCCCTCATTGGACCCAATGAGTGGCGTGTCGCTTGGTCCAACTCACCTTTGGCCGGGTGATTTGGCGTCCGAGCATGGCGAAAGGAGGATATAAGGTGTAGTCATGCAAATTAAATACTTGTTCGGTTTGTTTGAAAGTATTGTTCCGTTAAATGTTTTGTGTGCCCACTTAGCAATCGCATGATTAGTTACATCCGCATGCATCATTACATATTAATTTTTGGTTACTGGGACTTTTAAGTCTCATTCCCCGTGGTTAATATTTTTACAGGAGCGAATCCGGCCGAGAAAGCACCAGAGGTGTAATTATGGTGTATGAAACACCATCTTTTACGTTGCCTCTTATTTTGGATTATATAATGTATCTTGTGCCAACTTAGGACATATCTTGTCTATGGAGCATGTAAACTCTAATCCTTTTTATTAAATGCATTTATATATCCAAGAGGATTATGTCTGTCCCTTTTGATTCATGACTTAATTTGAATAACATGCTATGAGGATCATGTCTGTCCCTCATGGTTCTAATTGCTTTTTGAGATATTTTAAGACCTGTGGTATATTGTCTTGGATGTATCATGGTAGAAATTTTTCTACCATGATAAGGGTATGATAAGGGTTCAATGAAAAAAAAAATGATTTGTTGAATTAATAATTTACGAAAAATCGATTTGTAAATTTGAGAGTGTTACAGTCTCACAAGTTTAATTATGATCATTTTAATTCTTTATATTTTCTTAAATTATTATATTAGTCCTTCAAGTTTTAAAATACAAATTACATCCATAAATTAAATATTCTATTTATAATTGTTATTGTTAAATTATTTGAATTAATGTTTATAATTTAATTTTAAAAATTTTTTCAAGAGCTTAATTATTATTAATTTTTTTCTTGTAGATTTAACGGGCATTTTTCCTTGCGTTTTCAAACTTTCAATTTTAACTTTTCAATTGAATGGAGATCAAAAGGGCAAATGTGTCTTTTAATTCAAAATTTTGGAAATTTAATAACCATGATCATGTTGAGTAATTTCAAATTTCACCAATTGGTGGCCCCTAAATCCAAAATTTTTCCAGTGGTCTTTAATTACCATTTTCTTTTACTCCCTAATATCCTTTTGATAAGTTACATTTTTTAAAAATATTTTTGATCTTTTATATTAACATTTTTCATAATATTTAATATACAATTTTAAAAGTATCTTTTAACAAATTCTTAAAAAATTACAATAATTTAATTATTAAAATATTTTTCTTATACATCAAATTAATTTTTTTAAATCTAGAGATAAAATTGAGAAGTAGTTTATTTTTAAAATAATTTTATTATTTTATGCAACTAATCTTAATTTCAATGATGGAGTTAGAAGTTATTTATAAAAAAGGAATGGAAAAGTTTTTTTTTTTTTTGGACACGACATCAACTGTCGAACAGAAAGGTAAAATTTTTTTAAAAAAATTATAAAATTAATGAATGATTAGGGCAGGGGAGGTGAAGAAAAATGGAGAAGTTATTCTACCTACGAGTACAAAATCCCATGAACGAACGGTCTAGATTTGCTAGAGACGCTAAGGGAAAAAAACTTCGCTCTCGGATCCCGAAGCTTAACGTCCCTACATCCATGCCAAGTCACTCTTCGTCTCTCCGAATTCTTTAACCCATCTTAAGCTTTTAAGTTTTAACTCAGTCTCCGTCTCTCCGAAGAGCTTCCTGTAAAGCAAATTCGGAAATTCCACACAAATTGCTCTGAAACATTGAGCCCAGGTCTTCTTCTTTCCAGTTTCCTCAGTGATCATAGCTTTCCGGGTGAATGGACCATGATATATGTCGCTGGATACTAGAGTTTTTGCTTAGGAGTTCCATACCAGATTCCATCGTCAAGAAAATCTTCAAGCTTTTGCCTTTCTCTGATGTCGATTCGCGGCTGAGGAAAACATTGGTTCTTAGGGATGTTCAATCCGAGGTGGCTGCGGCTTCCCTTACAGAAAACCTATTAGCCTGTTTAGAGGTTATTGAAGAAATAAATAAGCTCGATGGCATTGCAATCACAACAGCGATGAAGGAGGCATATTGTGCTGTTGCCGTGCAGTGCACCGTCAAGTACCTTGATGCTTGCCCGCATAAGAACACTAACGGCTTGTTTGACGATGCTGTAAATAGGATTTGGAGGGGCCGAGTTCGCAAGATGATGGAGGCGGTGGCATCAGGGATGAGGATTGAATTGCTTACGGCGGAGTTGATAGGTTGGAAGGACGTCATAGAGTCTTGCCGTTGGGATGAAGAGGTGTGCCAGATTTTAACGAAGACTAATACAAAAGAACATGCACTCGATAAGGTGAGGGTCTATCTAAAAGAAACTTGGGCATCCATGGGCCCTTCTTTTCTAGAGCTAGCAGCTGCATCTACTATTGGCGGAAGTCAGGCATTGGGTGGCACTGACATGCCTCAGAGGATAAATAGAGGTATGCTTTTCTGCCCTGCTTCTTCACAATTCATCTCTGTTTCTGCTCTCAATTTCTAGCCTTTTACATCTTCTGAACTACGATTTTTCAAAAGACAGTGACGTCAGCCTGTTAAAAGTCATGTTCATGGAGAATATTACGGGGTATTAGCAATTGGCAAACAGTATCTTGTATGTGCTTCAAGTTTTAAAGGGAGGCATAGGTGGAGCAAGTAGCATAACTTAATTTTGTTCCAAAAACTGGCATTGTTTATTGTCTTGCGTAATCATTTTTGTTTGCATACTATAAATTATACTTTAATTTATTTGAATCATGAAAGTTGATCTGGTATGATTGCTTTCTTGAATGACCATGGTAGGCAAATCTTCAGTTTCGTTTTCTTTTATGTTATCACATCACACAACAAAATTAGCAACACAACATCATTGAATTGCCTGGCTTCTTTTTGATAAAATGAATATCATTTTCTCGACCACACTCCACAATGCATTTTGATTTATTTTCTGCATCTCGCGTAGCGGCAATTCAAAAGGGCAAGCTGCCGCTTGAACATGATCACGGTCTACCCCATACACGTAGAGGAGTTCATTTTACCGTTGCTGAGAAAGCAGGGCCAACGACTATGTGCAGCGAAGATCACAGTGCATCTACTATTCAAGTCAAAAAACTTCGGAAATCTCTCATATCAAGTTCTTTGGACTTGCAAGCAGTGGTGAAGGATCCTCTTCCTGATGCAGTACATAATTCTGACATTGTGGGATCTGAATTAGCATCAAAGGGTGTGAATCGTGAGCCTCCTTTTGAAAACCAGAGCGCAGTTGTAGATGCACCGGAACAAAATACTTGCAAGAGCATGGTGCTTTATCAACCTATTGATGATATTTTAAAGAAACAATATTCTGCTGATTGTAGTAATGTTCAGCGTCCCAGCTTGATGCAACGAAATAGTACTGCCCATACTTATAAGGTAACTTTGTTATTCAATTTCTATTTTTACTGTTGTGGCAGTTTCTTTTAAAGTTAGAAGAATCAGGATGGCCTGTGTGTTAATCTAAAGGGTCGCATCTTATATAAGACCTGTCCTTTGTGGTCTCTTGATTCAGAAATATTTTGTGGACATTGAGTTTCTTTTTGAATTTTCCTAAAGCATATTATTTTATTTATTTATTTTTTGAAGCAGGATGATTCGTTTAATGACTTGCCTGGGGGAAGCCCTAAGAAAAGGAGGAGACAGGGAAAATGGAGTTCTGAAGAAGAGGATGCATTAAGGGCTGGTGTAAAGAAGTAAGTTTTTGTTTTAAACTTGTGAGACAACTTTCCCATGGTTAAATAATTCTGTTGTGTATCTAATTGTGCTTGGAAACCCTTGCATTTTGGTAGTATTCCTTGTAGAAAAGAGTAGTTATTGTCTTTGCTCAAGAGGTTGCGAAACATTGTGTTCTCAAAACTTAGAAGTCAACAATTTCACAACACTATTAAACCACTGAAATTATGCTGGGATTTTAAGACCTTTTCTTCTTGGATGGAGAATATGAATTAGTTTTTTGAAGTTTCAAACATCATGATTTTATGTTCTTATTGTCCTTATTTTCTTATAAAGGTTTGGCAAAGGAAATTGGAGGTCAATCCGAAAATTTTACAGTGAGATATTTACGAAGACAGGAAGAACAGAAGTAAGCAACAATGTTTCAAACTCTTTCTCTTGTGTATATATGGCTCAATTTCTTGCCTAACCCACTGAGTGGCTTAACAGATATGTTCTTTTGATTTATGGTGGGGAGTTTGATTTCCTGTATAGTTGTTTTGCAAGTTTCTTTCATTTACAGCCCTCTTGTTTCACCTAAAACAATATATATATATATATATATATGTTTCTGATCACGTAGATGAAATCAGAATTGCACTGTGATTTCATGAGTTCAAACCATTTTGGTTTGAGTTTGCATGTTTGTTTGCCAGTTTTCCATGCTTGGAATTATGAACTTGCACTAGTTTCTTTGTTAACAATGGCAACATTTATGTTAAATTGCGTTGCCATGCTATTGTTTGTGAGCTTGAGCTTTGATATGACAATGATATTTTGTTTCGTTTTATTTTTTTTTCAGGTTGATTTGAAGGATAAATGGAGAAACTTGACGCGTTTGGACACTTCAGGAAGTATTTTGATTTGAAGAGTAAGAGAAGACAGTTATTGATGTTAATGAAGCTGCTCAACCATCCTGTTTTTGGCGTCTGAACTCTAAAGGTGAATTTTCTGTGAAATCAGCCTGCACAGCTTATCAATCCTTAGGTTGGAATGAACCAGACGAGGAGTGGAAGCTCATATGGAAGTTACCTGTTGCTCAACGTGTCAGAACTTTTATTTTTTTTTTTTAATGTTCAAAGGAAAGCTCCTCACTAACTCTGAGAGACTGCGTAGAAGGGTGACTGATGATCAACAGTGCTCCCTTTGTAACAGTCCTATTGAAAGCGTCAATCATGTCTTCAAAGAGTGTCCCTTTGCCGCTAACGTCTTGAGGAAAATTCTGCAAAATGTTATCTACAAGGATTTCTCTGAGGACAATGTTGATATGTGGTCGCTTAGCATACTGAAGTCTTCACGCCTGGACACCTCTTGGGTAGTTGGAATCAGCATTGTATGTTGGAAGCTTTGAGAAGTTAGGAACGAACGTGTATTTACTGATGCCACGTTTGCTGTAGATAATTTACTGGTACAGATTAGAGCCATACTCAATCATACGTACACTCAGCCTTCTCTACTTTGAAGTCTTTGATGTAACTCTGATTGCTTTCCTTTTTTGTGTACTGTACGGTTCTCTTTGTTAATGAAATTCCTTTTTCACTCCAAAAAACAAAAAATTGTCACTGTAGTCTCAAATGTTGAATGCACTTCAATTTGATGGTTAAAAAAATTTAAAAAAGGTTTTTTTCCCCTGTTACTTGTGCATATTGTAAAATCGAGATATGAAAAAAACCATCTAGAGAGTAAAGGATCAAGAGAATAAGAGAAGATCTAGTGCTTATTTTATATTTTAAATTTAAATCATGCCAACAACATGAATATCAGTCATTCAAATTTATAACTAATATAAATACCATAGATGAGGAGTTAATGTGACTGTTTAAATATGAGATTTTAAATTTAATTTTTTTTTGAGAGGACTAGTTATCTTAAGTCAAAGAATATATAAATTTAATTTAGTGAGATAGTTACATAAAATATATTAAATAAGAAAACACATGTTATTTTTTATGTAATAGTTGTATAATTTAGATTCAAATATTATCAAATCAAATTAATGTTAGATAAGAGAACTGAATCTGCCAATGGCGTGTTGTGGCAATGGTATCAACACCTCCATATTAATTGATAACAAAAGAAAACGAGAAAGAGTTAAAAATTAAATATTTTTGACCAGCTCAAAGATAACACGCAAGGCTGAATTTGCAGAAGATAGACGTGCAGGATTTGGATAAGATTAAGGGCTGCCAAAAGCATATTTAAAATATATTTGGGATGTGTTTTTTTTAATTTAATAAATAGTTAGTTCTCTCAAATATACTTTTATAAAACGTAAATTGAATATGTAAATTGAATTTCAAACACACATTGAGAAGTGAAGGATTACATACATTACAAAAATGCCCTTGCGACTCTATTTGAACTGAATTTGACAATCACTTGCCTTCTCTATTGACGATTTTTTTTTTTTTTTTGTTTGGTAATGGTCTATTGACAATTGTTTCCCACTTCTTTTCTGGTTCTGTTCAGAGATACATTCCACATTCACATAATCACTTTCATCCATACAAGGAAAAAGCCGTGATGATGTTGCTGCGTTAAATGACAAGGCGGGTATAATGTGATGTGATTCAAGTTTTGTACTAGTTTGGTCCCTTCACATTTACTTATTTGCCAAAAAAAAATCTTTAATATTTATATAATTAGAATATTAACATAAAAGTATAACCTATCAACTTAAAAATATGTTTTTAAAACCAGATTGAATAATAAACCAAAAAAGTCAAAGATTCACGATTTATATGGTTCAATCGGGTTGGACCAATGATCAAACCGATGACGTAATAATTAAATTAAAAAAATTATATATGTATATAATAATCTAAATATAAGAAATACATCTGAAATTGCTATTTAACTTAAAAAAATTAAATATTTTAAATTTATCATGACTTAATAAGCCACATGATATAACATAATAAGAAATGATTAAAAAAAATACTCATTTTTAAAAAAAATTGATAAAAAATAAAAGAATTTTTTTTGAACAGTCCGATTTTTGAAAATCGGATTCAGTTTCCAATCCGACCGCCGGTTCGAAACGGCTCAACCTCTAAAACAGTTTTCTCATATAAACTAAATCAAAAACCAAATTGGTTGATGGTTGGATCAGTTCGACCATCCGGTCCGGTTTTAAAAACACAGCTTAAAATATATAACCCCTTGCAAGTAAAGTTCTTTTCTTCTTTTTTGTTTTGACCAAAAGTAAAGTTCTTTTTGGTCATATAATTACATGATAAAGTTTAATTATCATAAAATAATTCTATTAAATTCAAATTAATATTGATAAATATTTACTACCCTGAATTTTGAATTTCATAAAATAATACTTAAATGTTTTTAAAATATAATTAGAATCAAGTTATCATAATCTATATTTTTTTTCCTAATCTCATATTCTATTTCATTAACTCATAATCCTATATGCCTCTACAGCTCAAACAACATACAGAAGTTGCTCTAAACCTTAAATTACTTATTAAATATCTGAATGTTATTTAAATTGTAGCAGTTAAAAGTTGGGATGTTACACAAGCCCTATTCAAAAAAACTTAAAATATTTTAAAAATATAGTTCATTAATAAAGTCAATCTTAAAAAATAAAATTATTTAATTTTTTTATTTCAAGATTAAAAGAATGAATCATATTAGGGCTTGAATACATGCTAATTCTATTTGTTGTGAGGCAAATCGTTTTCAAATTTTTTTTGGGCAAATACTGTATTTTTAACATTATATTTTTCGTTATGTTTAAAAATCTCGATATCCTTCGGCAGCAAAACTCAAATTTTGTGCGACGAAAAAAGGACCAGGTCTCGTTGTAGGTTTTTTGTTCCCTTCATTTTTATAATTTTTATGCAACCCATGGAGTGAACACCTCTTGTTCTTTTTTATGCGTCTAGTTAATTGCATAAAAAAAAAAAAGGCTTGCAAAAAGGGCGCTAATTGGATCAATATATTTTTTTGATCAATATTTCGTTTTAGCCATTGACCAACAAGGCCCTTAAAATACCCCTGATAACCTTTTTTACAAAATATAATAATAATAATAATAATAATAATAATAATAATAAACCTCGCGTTTAAAAAAAAAATCAGAAATGCAAGGTAAACTTAATTTATGTCAAAACATTGATTTATGTCATGGCAAACTTAATTTTGGTTGTCTGTAATGCAAGGTAAGGATGCAAATTTAATTGGCTTAGGCTTTTGAAGGAAGAATCTGGGTTTCAGAATATATTTTTAAATTTGGCCTAAAAGAAGAATATTCTTTTTTTTAAAAAAAAAAAAACATGTTTATGGTATGTCCCTTAAGCTGTGAGTATGGACCATTGGGCTTCAGTTTTCTATTGGCCCATTAAATATGGACCCTGAGCAAACCAACACGAGGACATTTATAATACATTAAGGTTTTCTTATACAATTCAACTAATCTTTACTACCCGTAAGTTGCACAAGGTGACTTGTGACTAGATTAAATTCAACAAATATGAACACGTTAAAACCACATACTGACATTCAATCAAGTGTTTCCATTTTCGAGTTTCCCTAGCACACAAAGTATTATGTAACTCACAAGATGGTGGGATTAAGTATCACTACAAATGTAAGGACTTTATTAGTGAATAATTTATAAAATACTTCAATAAGCACCTTTTGAGCTTGGAGATACACCTTGACCCTAATAAGCCTTCAAATACAACTCACCTAAATTTTTTTATATGTAAAAAAAAAATTCCAACTATTCATATAAAATGATCTTAGTGGAAAGGGTCTCAAGTTTGAGTTTGTGTAAATGAAAAAAAAAAAAATTTGAAAAAATTATCTCAAATTGAATTCAGCAATATTTGAATGTGAATTAATTATACGTAAGAAAAATTAAATTCCAACTGCCATATATTTGGTCCATATTTCTAAATATTCGACAGCACGTACAAGCACGTGTTGCTAAGGTATGTATGCATTATAACTTTAGTCAGCTCAAATGTTCTCACTCGTTTAGATTTATTTATGTTGCTGGATGGAAATAGTACATTTTATATGTAATTCCTTTTAACTTTGTCTCTACATCATGAAAATTTCTTTCTTTCTTTCGGTTTTCTGGGCCAGCTGCGTCGATGAAAATTTCTGCACGATCCTACGCTAGCGTGTGGAATAATAGTCTTCCAAATGCAAATAATGGGATCTAACAGTCAAAGAGTAAAGCTCATTGAATTTGCGTTACGATTTATGAAATTTTATAACTTGTTTGGTTATTTGATGTTGCAAGGTGGTATAAGAGATGTGCTCAAAATTGTACAGTTTTAAAATTAGATATAAGTACATACAACATATTTTTTCACAAAAGAAAAAAAATAAATAAAGCTTCATAGGTATTGTAATGTTATACAGTATACTTGCAAAAGTTCTTCGACAGGGAAGTTAGTGTCATATAAAAAAAATAACAATATCTGAAAGCAACAAGTTAAAAAACATGCTTTCAACAAGTTAACTAACTTTGCCTCGGAAAAATTAAGGAACAAGTTGACAATTACATGGGAATAACAAATACTGTGATTTTCCATTTGGCTCTTTCTACCTTGCCGTGCAAATGTCATAATCTGTCCTACAAAAAATGATTTTGTTATTATCTTGATAGCCACGGTTTAGCTTTATTTTATAAATAAATTACGTGTCTCTCTCATTGGTCAGCAGCTGCATATATAAATTTCACAACACAGTGTTATGAACCAATCAATGAAGTTAATTATTGCCATTGGACAAGCCGAAGTTTTTCAACCAAAACCCCTTGTTTTCTAGTTTGATTCGTGAACATTCATATCGTGTTTAATTTGACTCAGCATTAAATATGTTGTTAAACTTAAGAAGTATGAGTGCGTATATGTATATAATAAGTAGTACAAATGTTTTCTGAAACTTGTATTCAAGACACACACATATGTCCACACACATTCCAGACACTCAGCACAACGTTTGAAACTATGATCTTTTCTATGCGAAAGGTGTTGGTGCCATTACGGCATATCAAGACATGGGCTTATCAAGAACTTGTAGTATATAGGAATAGCATGTCCATCTGAACCAGCATGATCATGAAGAAATGATATGGAAACGGAGGTTCCAGCTTTTTTTTTTTTTTAACCCAATTAACCCATGGGTTATATCTATATGTATTTTTTGTTAGAAGTACACAATGTCGGAGCCACTTGGCGGTCTGAGTGCAATACAACTCCTTCACTTCAGAAAAAATATAAATTTATTGTATAAATTTTAATATTTTATATTCATACTCTTGAAATTTTGAACTATTTATTCTTAAATTTTAATATATATCTCCCATGCAACTTTTAGTTCTACCCTTCAGCTTTAAAATTTTTCACCTCTCATCTAAAATCTTGGCTCCGTCATTGGTTATATAACATTGCTCTCTATTTGGTTTTTCTTGATAATTAAATTATTATAATTTTTTATCTTACAAAATACCGGTGGCAAATTTCTTTGAAATGTAAAAGTGGAAGATGTGAGAACAAAATTTTTTGCACAGAAGTCTAGTAGGTGGGTGCAATATTTTGATTTAAACTTAATTTGCCCTTAAATACTTCGGGTGTAAATTGAGTTGATGTCAATTTTTTTTCAAAGTATAATAAGACTATTTCATATTTTCTTTCTCTAATATTTAATGAAGGATAAAAAAATTGATAATCAAAAATTAAAGATGTGACTTATAAATGAGATAAAAAAATATTTTTTTAACCCTATAAATAGGATCAAAGGAAGTATTTTTCATGCATTCAAAAATAAAAACAAGCAAATATGTGCCTATGGATGAAGCGGTAGTGAAAACCTTTTATAAACAGTAAAGCGATGCCTTTTAAAAATTATTATAACTCTTCAACAAAAGAATAAAAGACATATTTTACCCAAAAAAAAAAAGAATAAAAGACATATTTTTATGAATAATCACGGTATTTTATATATGAAGTAAAACTATTCTGTTATATACGGCCACTGAAACCTACATGACATTTTCTATAATTATTTTAATCTATTTTTATGAATAGATTATTTATGAATTGACTGCCTATCTACTTATCATTAATTTATCAAACTTTTGACTCACACCATATCGTCCCATGTGCACAGTGCATACAACGCTTGAATGACTAGTTCATGAACATGTGCGATAAGTACGGATCTCATGACCTGGATCTTCAGTGCATGTTTTTAAGTTTTGTTTAACATTGTTTTCTTAAAAGACGTAGATAATTACATCATTTCATGCTCATTTAAATATTTATATTCCTACTTTTTATGTTGGAAGTAGTTTACCCATTTTTAAATAAATAAAGTATATCTCGTAAGCATCTCCTATAAAGATCCACATTACATGTGCATTTAAAGATTTCCTTGCTTTTTAAGTTTGAAGTAATTTACATATATCACATGAAATTTTTATCATTATAATTAGTCGCACATTGTTTTCAAAGAATTAAGTATAGATTTTAAATCAAAGTTAAAAAAAGAGTATAGATTTTAAACATCTAAAAAATGACGTAAATTACGTGTGCATTTAATTTAATATTCTTACTTTTTTAGCTTGAAGCAATTTACATAGTTAAGTCACATTAAATTTTTATCAATATAATAAACTGTTAGACGATGGAATTAATGCTGGGTCGTTGCAGAGGCATTTAAGAAGGCACCCACATGGACGCTGATAGCGATGACCCGCCAATCGTGGTCCTCTTACATATCAACGTTACCAAAATATTTGGCTTAAGAGATCATGATAATCTTCTCACTTATCGCTTATCCAATTAAGCTCAAACTCAAGGGTCCTTTTACTTATTAGAAATAAATAAAATGAAATAAATTTAAAAAATAAAAATGAAAATAAAATGATCAAATGGAATAGATAAACACATTCGTAAAGGGAGAAATAATTTAGTTCATAAAATCAATAATCATGATTCATAAAATTTTTAAAGAATATAATAATTCTGCCCTTTGTAATATATATTATTGAGTTTTATCACATGCATACCATGGAAGAAAATGTGATTTAATTTATTTCTGTCTTAATTTTTTTAATTTATTTCTTTCTAGTAACCAAATAAGACTGAGATATATGTTATAGATGCAATTTCAATTTGTGAAGAAAAAATATTTTTTGCAAGATAATTATGCATCATACATAGTTACAGACCCACGTAGATGGAAATAATAAATTGGCATAGCCTTTGGATTAATGAATTTGAATTTAAATTTTAAATTTAAATTTCATGTATTTAAAATATTTTACTTGTATAATGTGAAAAATTTTAAAGGTGAAAAAGAAACAGGTTAAAATTTGAAGCAAATACAAAAAATTGAAAATGAAAAATTTATCTCTATTATTCAATTGGTGAGAGATAAGTAAAATTTTAAATAATCAACATTTAAAAGAAATTTAAAATTATAAAAAAGTTATAATAAAAAATGGATTTAGATTTAACAATCCAAACAAAAAAAAAATTTATCTAAATAAAAAATTTAATCTAAATCTAAATCTAAATTTAAATCTTCGTACATCTAAATGAATGTTAGATTAATTTAGATATTGCCTGGTTAGGAATGAATAAACAGGGAAAGTTGGGATTTCTCAGAAGTAGTGAAGTGGATCTTACTTGGTTCGCTACAAGGCTTGACACTTCCTTCACTACTAGAAAAGTATTTTTCTAAACACAATTCAAGTAAGTTCTATCTCCTTAGCATTTTTGTCTTTCATGTGAAAATAATTAGGGGTGAGCAAAACCGAACCGAAACCGAAAACCGAATTGAACCAAATTACGTTTGATCTGTTCGGTTCGGTTTATTCGGTTTAAAAGGTTGGTTCGGTTTTTTTAAAAAATATTTTGTTTGAATTGTTTGGTTCGGTTTGAAAATTATGAAATCGAATAAACCGAAGTAACCAAAATTAATTAGATACATTTATAATTATAAATATTATAATTGATTTATATTATTAAAGATTATATTTTTTAAAATACTAATATCATATATTTATTGAAAGAGGGTGGGGAAAAAACGTAGCCCAATTGACAGCCCAGTCCATTATCAGTCTCTGCCACAGACCCACAGTGCCATTCTTTTTTTTTTAGCAAAAGCTACAGTGATCAGATTCAGTCTTGGCCCATAATCAGTCTCAGCCCAGTCTGCGTCAGTCATTACTTCTCGGCTTCTCGCTCTCGGCTCTCGCTCGATCGCTCCCAGAGTCCAGAGACTCATATCAGACATCAGAGATTAGGTTTAGCTTCTATCTCCCACTCCACTCGGCCCACTCCACAGTCAACACAAAGTCACGATCACGACTCACGAACCCTAACAAATAGAAATCTCTATGAGGCTGTGACTCTGTATCTGAATATCTCCATCTTGCATTCACGATTCAGGCATCCTTTGCAGACTCTGTATCTGAGTATCTGAGTATTTGCGAGCGAGACTGTGACTCTGTATTTGAGTATCTCTCTCGGTCTCAGGCTTCATCTCCCTCAACTCCATCATTCTCTTGATCTCGGCTCGGATCAGTGTTAATTTCCCTTTGCCTCAGATCAACGTTCATCTCCTTTCATTTTCTCAAGTCCAGTTCGTCTGAGCTCAGGCTTTATCTCTCTTCTCAGATAAGGGCAACTCATAGATGCAAGGTATGGTTCTAGCTAGCGACTTTCTTCATCTCATGTTTTTGAACTTTTGAGAAGTGTGTCTCAGGCTTTATTTTGTTGAATGGTTCAGATGTCTGGCTCCCATGAAGGTGAAGGACAAACAATCACTCCAAACAGCCAAACACTAACTCCATCTTCAACATCTAATACTGAAGTGAGTTCAAAAAAAAGGAAGGCCATACAGCCAAGGTTTGAAGTTTGGGAGCATTTTCACAAATATGTTAATGAGCATGGAGAAACCAAAGGTAAGTGCAATTATTGTGAAAGGGAGTTTTTCTGTGATCCAAAAAGGAATGGGACTACTACACTTAAAAATCATATGGGTGTGTGTAAGAAACGGCCTCCTCCTGAAGAAGGCATATAGACCCATTTAAATTTTGGTATAGATGATAATGCTTCTATTCTTGCTAACTGAAAATTTGATCAAGAAGCAATTAGGAAATCTTTGGCAAACATGGTTATATAACTGATGAACTTCCTTTCAAATTTATTGATGGGTTTGGGTTTAAACGCTTTATGGCGACTGCTCAACCAAGATTTAAGGTTCCTTCTAGATGGACGTGGCTCGTGATTGTTTTAAAATTTACATGGATGAAAAAATTAGATTCAAAAACCACTTGATTAGAAACAAACAAAGGGTTTGTCTAACAACTGACACTTAGACTTCTATTCAAAGAATCAATTACATGTGTATTACTGCTCATTTTATTGATGCTGACTGGAATTTGACTAAGAGGATTTTGAATTTTGTTCTCATATCTAGTCACAAGGGGAGGGATATTGGAATAGAAATTGAGAAGTGTTTGCTTGAATGGGGGAATTGATAGAGTGTTTACTACTTACGGTAGACAATGCTGCTTCTAATGATGTTGCTTTAT